>NW_010341356.1:0-6775 GCF_000700745.2 Antrostomus carolinensis
GGGGGGAGGAAAGGCTGCATGTTAGATGAACTAATTCCTCCCATCGCTAAAGACTGTCCAGATGGGTTCCCCACGTAGCTGATGGCAAGATGCAGAGATCTGCGTTAACCACGAATGGCAAATGCTCTGCAAATCTGGCAGCATGAGAGCACGAAAAACCCAGAAACACCCCAGGCCCAGGCAGGAGGTGACAGCAGGGACCTATCTCCAGCGGTGCCAGCACCTCTGGGACCTCTGTTGCCTCCCGGCGCTGAACCCTTTTCTCAGCACCAGGCTCGCAGTGATGCCATCAGCAAATATTTTGAGCTGTAAATTAAGTGAAACAAAAAAGCAAAAGTGAGATGTAGTCTAACAAAAACCGTGTCCTTTTTGGTCCCAGTTGCTCACTGTTTCACCAGAGGAGTGATTAATCACCAGGACTGTGTCACAGGCGATTCGGCAATTGCTGCAATGCAGGGGTTTTGTTTGTTGGTATTAAGAAGAAAGGGGGGAAAAAAAAATCCTGATTATTATTTAGCTCCTAAAATTGGTTTTCTAGAGCTTTATGGAATTCCTCCCAGTTTAGGATGCTAAGGCCTGACCAGGCTCACAGCACCAAGGCAGAGACACAGCTGCAGGTTGGCATCCGCAGACCAGACAGCGGGAAAAGCCACTCACGGGGCAGTGCTGTGGGGCCAGGGGTGCTCTGAGCCCCCGAGCCCACTGAGGATGTGTCACTACAAAGCAGCACCCTTCCTCTGGGAAGGATCCGTGCTGGAGGAGCTCCTGTGCACTCACTATGTGACAGGCTGGCTATGCTGATGTGCCCTGTTTTAGTCCAGCCCGCTGCTATCTCCTCCTGTGGGCACTAATTTTTGCTTTGAAAAATGGTTTCGCTTCAACCCTACAGAAAAATTGAAACAAGCCTGCTGTAAACCCAACTGAGGGCCTCCACCTGCGCTCAAACACGCCAGGTGTGCCCATGCACCTTTCCTTCAACAAGAACCATGCTGCATTTGCAGGAGAACGGGGTGAACGTGGGGGTCTGCAGACAGTGAAGATGGCAAAGCTAAAAGTACCAGTGCTGCGATGCAGAGGACTAATCCAATTCTAATGCACCTCCTTACAATATTTGAATTCCTATCTTTTGCCAAAACAAACCCACTTGCAGAGCACAAAATGTGCCAGAGGACATGGCCAAACTCGGGTGTCCACAGAAAGCCACGGCTGCATTAAAGTGAGTCACAACTCAAAAAGTTGTCACCTCTTTCAAGCAGCCAAGGAAGATAGTTCTTCATCTTGACACTTTTTAAAGAGGATTAAAAGAAAAAAAAAAAAAAAAAGCCCACGGAGGGGAAATTTGTGCCAGCAGCACATCCACAAATGATGCTGCTCTCCCCAGCTGCACCTCCCTCGGACACAAAGGCAGCCTTGCAGAGCAGCCACCTCCTGCTTCACCAACACCTTCTCCTCACTAGACACATTCATTTTCTCCTTTTGGAGCACATCATCAAAGTCTCGGCTCTTTGCAGAGCACAGGGGAATGGGACTGGAGCTGTGGCAGACCCAGCACAGAGCCACAAGCAAGCACTAAGCACAAACACATCTGCAGAAGAACTAAGGTTCTCCAGATGCTGACTGCTAGGAGGATGAAACTTGTATTTTAACGTTGTTCAAACACATCATTTCACAATAAATAAAATTATAATTTCACATTTATAAAAACATACTTGAACATTTACACCGTGTTTTTTTCACCCCAAGAGTTCAAAGCATTGCGCAGACACCAAGGTCCACCCCACCCTGAGGAGGCAGGTAACAGGTATCCTTCCTGGTGTACCAGCAAAGGAAAACGCTAGGGGAGGTGGGTTTGCATGAAGCCCACAGCAGAGACAAATTCAGACACTCAACCCCATCAAGCACAGCGCACGCAGGTGTGCTGGTTGATGCAGGCAGATGAAATACCCTCACATAGGGAACTGTTATGTATTTTAAATCTGTGCCTTCTGCAGGACAACAGCCCTTTCCATCAGATTTTTCTCAATTATTTTGCTTCAGGTCACAGGGATCTCAACATTTGCCCAAATCGCTGGGTTCTACCCTCAGTCCCAGAAAGCAAAAAAGGTCCCTGGCAAATTTTAACTATGTGAAAAGTTGAGCTGATGCCGGGAGCTTTGCTGCATCCCCAAAGCCCAGGGGGTCACCCCTTTGCTGGAGAAGCCCCGAGCCTGGATTCTGCCACCCCACAGCCCCGGTCCCGTCGAACAAAGCCTGCGGGTGGATCCAAGGAGGCTTTTTTTTTTTTAGGTACATTCCTCATTGTTCTTTTGTGCTGTGCTTCTCTGACACCCGCAGCACCCAGGCTCATGTACCGACCGCCGCGGTTTCTATGGTGAATGCTCATCCAATTTCAGTATTAGGCTACAAAAGCACCCAACAGTGCCATTTTCTTGTTTCAGCATCCTTGTGCAGAACAAATAGCAGCACGACAATAAAAAAAAATAAATAAATCTGCAGTTTCCTGCAGTGGTGACCACAAGCCACGGTGCAGGAATGGTGCAGGGGCTGTTTGAAGGGATGGAAAAACAACCCAGTTGTGCCTGGCATGACAGGTGGATTTTTGAGGTTTTGAGATGGGTGCTTATAAGTGATTACTTAAAGAAAAAGAAAAAAAAAAAAAAAAAAGGCTGGGTACTTCTTTAAATGTGGCTGCATACCTTGCAAAAAGGAGCTACTTGGTGCCAACCACCCTTGAGAAAATGTAGCCCTCATCTGGGGTGGCTCAGAGGAAGATGAGACCTCCCAGGATCCCAGTCCCTAATTCTCAGCCTTTGTATTCCTTTGTATTAGGGTTTTTTTGCATTATTTTGATTGAAATCAAAAGATCTGACAATTTCTGTGGGATTCTTTTGACAATTTAAACATTCTTCTCACACCCTCTTGATCCAGCTCTCTTTACTGATCTTTTAAGCTGAAAAACGTACACACATTTTCCTTTTAAAAAAAAAATAAATCCCAAGCTCTGAATGAAAAAAAATGTTCTGCTGCCTCTGTATTGAAAAAGGTAAATATGTATTTTTATGTACTCTTAAAAATAGATATCTATATGTATATATTTGTGAGGGGTGGAAGCAGTGTCTTAAAATAAAAAAATAAAAATATATTCTAGCACATGAGTTTAAGCATTCAAAAAAATAAAAGCAATCCAATCACTCCATCCAGGCTTTTTAATCTATTCCAGACAAGACAGTGTCAGGACTAATGACAAAACCTTTCCCCTCATTTCCTTGTGTTAAAAGGGTCCTGACCCTCCTGCATCTCAGCTTATTCTTCTGCTCTAGCAGGTCTCTTTCTCTATTCTAAAATATTTTTAAATGTTCTGTAGCTTGTTCATAATTAATAGGAATTCTACCAAATGGGAAATTAATGAACCAAAAAGGAGAAGGCTAATTACTATAATTTAAGATTGGCAGTGATTCTCAGACCCCACAAAGAATCATGTTTTGCCATGCATGTGCCGAGGACACGCTGGTCGGCAGGGCTGGTGGGGACATCGTGAAGCTTCATTGATAAATGACCTCTCGGGCATTTCTGACCATCCTCTCCAGGTGCTCTTTGCTACTTAACTTCCAGCAGAATTCAACAAAAAGGAAATGTCTTTGAATAATGACAGCAACAACAAAAAAAAAAACAGAAAGCTTGACAAAGAGAGAAAAAGTCCTTTCCTCAGGAGGAGGAATTCCCTACATGTTTAAATACTGCTAAACCAGCTGCAGTCTCCACATGTCCTAGAGAAAAAAAACACCAAACAAACCCGAACTACAACAACAAAGTGAAAAAATAAAAAAAATTCACTGCCTGATACGAAATAGAGTATCATGAAAACGGCAGGTAGTTCCCTTTGGCAATGAACCTCAAGTTTGGTTGTTTTAACTGTGAGGTCTTGGACTTGAGAAGCTCGGTATCACAGAGACAGAAAGAGGAGGGAGAGAATGAAGATGTGCCAACAAAAAAATGCTAGGAAACTACTAAATTCTATTTTTTTTTCTCCTGTAACGTATGCAAAACATGGTACTACTCTGCTAGGAAAAAAAAAAAATAAAAATAAAAATTATTTGTGCCCACAGACAAAACCTACTCTGTACTACGCTGGCCTTGCCATGAGTAATTCAGCCCCGCAGAGCTCTGCCAGAATCAGTGTAGATAATAGCATGTATTTACTACATCAGTTAGAGGAATGTGAGTCATGAGCGTAAGTGCTCGGCTCTGTAGTTAGCGATGGCTTTTTTCTTGTGTTCTAAAATATTTCCCTCATTCAAAATAATAGAGCCCCCTGTTTTTAATGCTAGGCTTGAAAATAACACCACCATTTGTTAGCTCGTTATTAAAAGATTTGGCTATTACAAATTTTATTTGCATCTTGTTACAATATCGGAGTTAACTCATGTGCTAAAATGGCACTATAAAAAGGGGACTAGTCTCAAAGCCCTCATTCAGGTGAGCATATTTACACTCTCTCACTCAACCTGATGGAAAAAGGCAGGGGAAGTCAGGGAGGAGGAGGAGGAGCACCACAGGTTCTTCAGGAAGGCAAAACCTGCAGGAATAGTGCCCCATAGCAGCATTGCTGCTGACCTCAGTACAGTCCTTTGAGAGGAACAACACGTGTCAACTCACATTTTCTTTTATACACAATTAACGTGAAAGAAACCTAAAAAGAGGAACAGTGTCCTGTGCATTTGGTGCACAAAGCACCTCACTGAAGTCCCCGTTACGCTTCCTTCAGCCTTGCAACCAGCATTAATCAAACTGAAGCCAGCAACATGCATTGCAAGTATTTCCTCCCACTGCAGCCCCAAGTGTGCTGTGGCCCTAAAATGCTGCTGTACCAAAGCACCTCCTGTGCTACAGTGGAGACATCTAAACCTTGCAGGGCCCCCCAAGGACCAGGCAGGTCTGGGGCTTGCTGGCAACCTAGCTAGATGAGTCCTTACAGAAGCCAACGCAATGATAGTCCGTGTTTTGACCAAAGAGCAGCTGGAATTTGTAAAGGCTTTGGGGGGACAATAGAGGCAGGGAATGGGTTAGAGAGACTGCAGGGAGCATGGACAACCCGCTGGAGTGAGGGAAAGATGGGCTAATAAAGGTGGGACCCAAATTCCCCAAGTACATTGCGACACCCCCAAAGACCACGGCAGCAGCAGCATCTCGGGGACGCAGGACATGCCTTCACCCTGCACCTTACCTTCACTGAAGACAAAATCAGCGGTGATGTCGAAGGGCTGGATGCGCACTTCCGACAGCAATAGCTGCACAGACTTCTGGTGGTCGCTGGAGATGAGGGAGATGGTCTGCTGTGCCTGGCACTCATAGGACTTCCCAGCTGGGGTGACCAGGGCAGAGAGCCGGTGCGAGCTGGCCGTGTGCTTCCCGGCTGGCCAAGGGGCAGAAACAGCAGAGGTCAGGTCCTGTCTCTGAGGGACCGATGTGGCTTTATGAACAAAGCTAACGAACTGAACCCAAGGGCACGCAGGCGGTGTGCAGTGCAGTGGCCTCACGCTCCACTGCTCTTAAAGCAGCATTTTCTCCTGGGGTGGGACCATGCTTTTGGTCTGACACCCCCACATAGCCAGTTCTCCCACTTGGGGTCACCTGCCTGCAAATGGGAAGGGATGGCTGCAGCGCATGGTCCTGCCAGCACAAAGGGGAGAGCTGGCTCTGCCACTGCCAGCTGTGTTCATGTCACAGGACTTGAAGCCCATAAAGTCAGAGGAATGGTTTCTATTGATGTAAATGCAGGTTTTCAGCCTCAGACTGTGCTCGTACTCCCTGTGTTCAGGAAACAGCAATTCCTGTGGCTGCACTTGGGCTCTGAATTTGGGTGGTAAGGAGCAACGCTGTTTGGGACCTCACCACAAAGCAAAACAGGCCGTAACACCTTTCCTGAAAATACAACATGACTGTTTCACCCAAGTAAAGATTACAGGAAAATATTTTCCCATCACATCGAGCTTGTTTTATAAATGAAGGCTGAATACAGCTCAGCAAGGTGGATTGCGGGATGCTTTCCACCTCCTGCTCTTCTGCAGCCCTTTGTTCCCCTCCAGCAGCACAAAAAGGCAATTAGTGTTTCCCATTTGCAGAGGGTGATGAAGCATGGCCACTGCAGTGTTTTGGGGACACAAACAGAAGAAACACCAGTGGGAAAGACAGGTCCACATCCAGTGTGTCTTACACCATAAACAACGCACCATTCACTGGAGTTTCAAAATCTTGCGGAAGAACAAATTGCAAACGACAGTATTTTCGACAAGACAACTCATTTCTGAGCAGAAACAAAATAAAACCAAAATGAAAGTCAAAAGAAAGCAAACCGAGCGAGAAAAGGGGAGGCTGTTGGGTGTGGAGGCGTGTAGGGCTATGGATATTGATGTCGATCTCATCGCTACAGTGGGAAACCGCTGCTTTCCCACCTATTCAACCACCATCAGAACCGAGGAGATCATTAACCTTAGAAAATAGCTCCTGCAGAAGATTTCTCCATGCTAGGTGGACAGCTGCCCCACTGCCCACCCCCTCAGACTCCTGGGTGCCCCCGGGAGGGCCCAGGGCAGCGCAGCCAAGGGACAGAGGTTGGGCTCTGCCTCCCGCAGTGAGGAAAAAGAAGAAAGGAGAATTAAAAGGAGAAAAATAAATAAATGCATATAAATTTTGATGTGTAGTTTGCGCCAACCACGATGATGAAAAACAAGAAAGTAGAATTAAAAGGAGAAAAAGAAATATATATATATATATA
>NW_010341357.1:0-206 GCF_000700745.2 Antrostomus carolinensis
AACCCACAGGAATAACTGTGGAAACCTCCCAAAACGCTCACTGGCAGCACGGTGGGGACAACAGGGACCCCATGCTCAGCCCCCCCATCCTTCCATCCCCTTTCCCTCCGGTTGGGGTTTGCCAAAAAACACCGGAATTGCAGAGCTGACCCGCCAAGATGAATGGGGTTGTGCGTGCCCTGGGACTGATTTATCCCCGGCTCTCC
>NW_010341357.1:346-647 GCF_000700745.2 Antrostomus carolinensis
GGGGGGTGAGGATGGCTGGACCACACTCCCCAGGGTTTGGGGGAACCCAGAGAGGTTTTGGGTGGTGGGGTAGCACAGCCCTGCTACCCAGGCAGGCTGCCCCAAATGATTTTTTTTTTAAATCCCTTTTTTTCTTGTTTTCCTGCCCCTTTTCCAATAAAAGCTAAACCTCTGATGTCATCGCCGGGTCTGGAAGCCGGAGGCCCAAGGTAACGGCTGGGGTTTTAATGCAGCCCAGATGTGAACAGCAAAGGCAGCAGCACCTCTCTTTGTGCCAATCCCCTCCTCGTTGGAAACACCA
>NW_010341357.1:827-1028 GCF_000700745.2 Antrostomus carolinensis
ATTGTGGCTCTTCCATCCCTTGGACAAAAGGGCTGCCTGGATATTTTTATTTGGTTTTGGTTTTGTTTTGTAACGTGGCAGTGGTGATATTCCCGTGGGATCCACAGTATGGTGGGGGCTGCAGGATAATGGGGAGGGGGCTCACCTTGATTTTTGGGAGCGGTCATTTCCAAGTCTGCAGGGCACTCGGCTTCGCCGTTC
>NW_010341358.1:0-703 GCF_000700745.2 Antrostomus carolinensis
GTGACAACCATCTCCCCCCCGGTGAAGGAGCATCTTCCGCGGCAGGACCTGAGCCATGGAAACATCCGCTTGGGAAAACCTTTATTAGCACTGGGCACCGTCGAAAATCCAGTCACTGAAACAAGCGGGGCGGGACGGGACCGTTACGAACGGCACACACACACACCAGTCTGCCCTTGGAAAGGGTTAACAGGGGAAAAACAAACCAACTCAAACCCAAAAGGGACCTCTCTTCCCTGAGGATGAGGAGCTGGGGGGGACAAGGTGCATCTCTGAGGAGCCCAGTGCTTGGTGTTGCTCCTGGGAATCACCCGTGGACAGGGAACGGCAGCGTTTGGGGGGGGGGCAGAACCCCCTGCCCTAGGCAGCACCTCGCACGGTTCCTCCAGCCCCAGGGGTCACTGGTGAGGGGGACAGAGTGATTCATGGCCTGGGAAGGAGGGAGGAAAGCGTGAGCTTTCCCTGTTCAGCTTCAGTTCTCTCCCTCGAGAGAAGAGGTCCGAAAGAAAACCCTGAAAGCTCAGAAAAACGTGACACTGAGAAACACCCAAAGCGTCAACTCGAAGTGCCCGGCCCCGCGCGGGTGGCACCCGGGACACTCGCCTACGCCGAAAACACGGGGGGGGGGACAAAGACAAGATGCTCAACGTGGCCCCAACAAGCACCAAAGAGCCACTTCGCTGCTTACGGACCCGGCCAGACG
>NW_010341359.1:0-11789 GCF_000700745.2 Antrostomus carolinensis
AAAACCCAATTTCTTGTCATGCATTTTCTTAGTAAGAAAACTCTAAAAACCCAATTTCTTGTCATGTATTTTCTTAGTGAGAAAACTCTAAAAACCCCATTTCTTGTCATGTATTTTCTTAGCAAGAAAAATCTAAAACTTCAGTTTCTTGTCCTGCATTTTCTTAGTGAGAGAACTCTAAAACCACCATTTCTTGTCACACATTTTCTTAACAAGAAAACTCTAAAACCCCCATTTCTTGTCACACATTTTCTTAGTAAGAAAACTTTAAAAACCCCATTTCTTGTGCATTTTCTTAGCATGCACATCGATACCTATTGCAACACGGAGGCTACAACCTCACTGATAAGGCAGCACATACCTGCAGCCAGCCTGATCCAAGAGAACGACGAGCAGCTTGTGTACACCCTGCCACTCAAGGACATGGACAAGTTTGCAGGTACTGATGTTTTTTTGTTGAGCTACAGGGTTTTGAATGGCCCCACAATTGAAACCCACCAAGCATGGCTTTAGCCTGTAATTATTGTTAAATTGTCACTTCTGCCTTTATGTGGTTTCATATATATTCATTGTTTGGCTGAGGTTTGGCTGATGACCAGTTGGCAAAGTCTTTCTCAGGTGGGTGAGGACCTCATCAACTCCTCCATAGGGGCTGTGGTGTGGTAAGAGGGATGTGGGAGATGCCTTTAGCAGAAGGCATCTTTTAGGCCAGATTGGATGAGGCTTTGAGCAACCTGGTCTAGCGGAAGGTGTCCCTGCTCATGGCAGGGGGGGTGGAACTGGATGAGCTTTAAGGTCCCTTCCAACCCAAACCATTCTATGATTCTAAGGGTGAAGGGACCCTTTTGTCTGAGAATCCCCTTGTCCTGCCAAAGCATCATCTTAACCCAGAGCATTGTAATGAGCAGGGATCACCTCCAGTGGGAAGCCAGAAATCTCCAAATCCTACAAAAATCAATGCACCCTCATTGTGAGCTGCAAAGAGCCTTGTGTCATCTCCTTAAAATCCACTGGTGAGAGGGAGTGTGGACACAGATGTGTTGGTTTCACTAGATGGCAGCAATTATCTGATCAGCCTTTTGCAGGGCTCGGTGTTCATCTCCCAAGGGAAACTGGAAGCAGCAGTGTGTCCTGTTATGTGGAAAGCTGAGGGACAATCAATGCTGACGTGAATGCAGCTCCTAGTTCATAAATGCTTTTTTTCCCCTGTTGCATTTAACCAGTTAATAATTTATGAGCTTTACCTTTAGCAGCCACTGCGTGTACTTTTAGAAAAACAGGCATCTCCATGCAAGGTTGATTCCAATCCCCCAAACTATTTGAAGGAGAAGCTGAGGTTAGGAACATGCCTCAGCTGCTGGGGCAGAAGAAATCATGGAGTTCCAATGAGCATTGTTGGGTATCCAACTGCCCTTCCCATTTTGCACGTTTGTGTTTCCCTTGAGCGTGACCTTGGCTCTGCAGCTCCTCATTTTGTCAAGTCCTTAGAGGACTGGCAAGAGCCCAATAGCATTTTTTTTAATCCCAAGGTGCTCATAAGTGCTCTCACTCTGAACATCATTTTGGTTTTCATGCTATGCATGCTGTCCAGGATCTCCTGCCCAGTTAGGCTGGCTTTATAGATCTGGATATTTATTTATATATATATATATATATGGATATATATACAAAATTACTCAGTGGTTTTATTTGTAAAATCTCTTTGTTCCTGGGCAGAGATCAAGGTAGGATGAGCTGTCCTGCAGTCTCTGTGTTTGATGTTTCCAGGAGAGTGGCTCTCACAGCCAGTGAGGAGACAACTGAGCCCAGGAGCTTTAGGATGCTGATATGGTCTGTAGAAACACTACAACTTTGGGAAAACCCACCACATTTCCCATACTTGACCACAGAGGCTGAAGTTTTGTACTGAAAGGAGCTTATCACAACCTTGGTTCTCAATCCATGAGCAGTGTCTTTGCAATTAAGCAACCATATTTGCACGTTACCTACTTGCTAGTGTAGAGATGCCTCTAATGGGCTTGAAGATCTCTCGGGACGATGATGTAATCCTGTTTCAGAGCAACCAGTCTGTTTCCCTTCTGTCTCTAGGTTTGTTTTCAGACCTCGACACTCATTCCCACTTGGGTGTTATCACCTATGGTGTTTCCATGACAACGCTGGAGGATGTCTATCTGAAACTGGAAGTTGAGGCAGAGATTGATCAAGCAGGTGGGATGAACTGTGGCTGTTTTTCTGTTTTCCCTCATTTGATTTAGTCTTAATTAGTACAGAATTGTCCATGCCACGTCACTGCCAGAAGGAGTTTTGCTCTAGAGGCAAGAATTGAAAAAATCCTCTTGCAGAGCACTACATCCAGCAGCGTGGGGCTCCTTCTGTCTCACAACATTCCAGGCTTTTCAAATATTTAACATGAAAAACACACAAAAACAACGAGTTGGGTGGGGAGTGAGTCTGGGAGAATCGAGGGGAAAAGCTTTTTACTGGCTGTCTCTGTGGTAATTAATTTTTCATCCAGTGTACTTACATCTAATGTTGTTTCCCAGTTGCACTTTTTCTGGGCAGCTTTTTAAAATGTGGTTTATTTTCCTAATGGAGTTTGCTTTCAGGAAATTGTAAATGCACAGGATAAAATTTATTTCCAGCCTTCTGCATGAACAGGGTTATTAGTAGCCTGCACTTAAAGCTGAAATAACTGAACTTGTCTTTCTTCCCCTCCTTTAAATTAATGTCCAATTCAAATGAAGAGTTGGGACTGCTTAATGTTCCTCCAGAATTAATCAGTTCTTCTTTTGATGTCAACTTTGCATGGTTTAAACTATCTTAATCTAGAGCTTTCTTTATGATACAGACTATTAAATATCCTGCTCTGCAAAGGTTCTGTGTGAGTCTAAGAGGGTTTAACAGCTGCGTGTGCTGGTACTGGGTAATACAGGTGCATACAGAGGCTAATGGAGTGAAACTGGGGCCAGTCTGCACCTTTTGAGTGGCAGAAATTTGCATAATCTGGCTTAAGCATCTGCTCTTGTGGGTGATTCAAAGCTTTGGGATAAATTGGTGTCATTGAGCTTGGGGTTAAGTTGAGAGATGGGGATGAGATGAGATGGTTTCTGCAATAGCAAGGAGTTGGTAGCCACGCAGCTTTCTCCAGCCCCACCATTTCAAACCACTTAGTTTTGATGAAAGCATCAAATTTGTAGAGTTTTACTCTCTTCTTTTTCAGATTACAGCGTGTTCAATTCCCAGCAAGTGCAGGATGAAATGGATACTAAATCCCTGGATGATATGGAGCAGAGCCTCCTGATGCTGTCTGAGACGAAGGCTCAGGCGATGAGCAACACAACCCTCTGGAAGAAGCAGGTTTCCACCATAGCAAAAGTTCACTTCCTTAGTCTCAAGCGGGAAAATAAATGTGTGAGAGTGATGTAAGTATTGGGGCTTTCTCACTGGTACACAAAATTCTCCAAACTTGATTGATACTAAAGAAATGGCAGGATTTGATTAATTATTTTCCCATAGTTTATATTTCAATAATAACAAGTATTACTGTTGAATGCATGTTTTTTGGGGGGGGAGCAAGGGAGATGTTGGTTTAATAACATACAGCTAAACTGGGTTGACTTTTGCTGAATTTTAATAAAACCCAAACTTTCCATTTCTTTCAGGTTGTTGCTTTTTCTGATTTTTCTAGTAGTTCAGATTTTATTGTTTTTCATACACCACATCATCAAAAACTCTGTCACTGCTATCAGACTTTCCCCAGACTTGTACATGCTGAAGCCTGGGGAGGACTATCACAAGTACAGGAGTCGTCTCCTGCTGCAGAACTCCACAGGTAGGAGAGCAGAGATGTTCCTGTCTCCACCTCTCTCTTTAAACGTAGCATTTCACATGGTGGGGAGAGATGGTATGTGCTACTTTGGGGCTTGAAACAAACTTTTTCCTTGAAATTAACCCAAATGAAGAATTTCCAAATACCTAGAGATGGTAGGGAGTGAGTATTCTTTGTGCCATAGGGTTTGGTTCAGAGATCTTCCTCCTCCTCCTGTGTCTGGTAGTCTCGTGCTTGCTAGGTCATAAGATGACCTGTATGAAGGAACTGGCCAGGAAGACATTTAGATACATCAACATTAAAATCCTGCTACTAAACATTTTGCAAAATTCCCTTTTGTTTCAACTTAGGATGTTTTAAAAGTCTGTAGCAGTGATCTGGGCAATAGAAATGAGCCTCTACCAGGAATTTGTGCTGAATACAACTTAATTTCTCTGGATGCTGCATCAAAGTGCTGCTGGTGTCCTCTTCTCTTAGCTCATTATCTGCTCAACTGAAACCTTGAGTATCCTGATAATGCTCCTTGGCACCTCCACTTCCTCACTGCTGCATTTGACTTGCACAAATTAATTGGAGAATCTAACCAAAAACTTTTCTTGAGTGCTTTGGAGGCTGTTGAGTAGGAAGTCAAAATAAAAACATTTGTGTTGTTCAGAATAGCAGAGGACTCTTTTTATTTATTTATTTATTTTGGTGGTCGTGTGTCAGGAAATGGTGATTTTTCATCATAGGGTTCTATCAGTGGGAAAATGCATCAATAATTTTGTATAAAATACTCCAGGATGGTGATGAGTAATCGTGCTGTTTTCTCTGTCTTCCACCAGAATCGGATATTGATGACATTGTCCGCTCTCTTGGGAGCATGAACGTCCTCTTGGAGATGTTCAATGACAGTGATTACGTCTCAGCTGCCCCTCACAGCGCAGCTTTAAACGTGTTTGACCTTGAATCCAGACAGGTAAGATGGACAGACCAGCTCAGTTGTACCCTAAAGAGCAGACAAGCAGCTGGTGAGGGGCTGGTTTTGTCCTACTCTTGCCTGAAAGGAAGGTATTGAGTGATATAAAAAAATAATCATATAATATCACTTATATAAGAGGCCTGCAAAGAGGATTTGTATTAACAGAATGGAAATATTATCAAAAGAAATGTTCTTCCATAATGATAATTATGGTAGGCTAATAAAACTTCCAGCCCCCTTTCTTCCCCACAAGGATACGAAAAGCCAAGAGAAATACTTTATTTCACAAGAGACCTGGCATAGGAATTTATTTTTATTTTTTTATTTTTTACTTACACTAGCTGAATTATATGATTTGACAGAAATATAATTCCATGGTGCTCTCCTGTGTAAAGAAAAATGAGTTTCTTGGATTGTATGTATTCGCTTCAGTATGGTCACTGAAGGAGTGTCAGAAAGATTTGAACATTGGGGTCATATTTAATCTGCAGCAAAGGAACTGCTTTGCAATATGCCAGCTCTCTCTCTCCCCTTCTCATTTTTATTCATTGCAAACTGTTAATATTAGTGTGACAGTGCAGCCCTTAGCTAATGTACATTTTTGCCTATCTGGTTTTTAAATACATTAGCAAGAACATAGGGGTACAGGTTATTTTGTGTTGTTTTTCAGGCTGTAATTGTCTGGAGCAGCGTTGGTCAGAGCGTCCCAGTTGCATAAAACGTTCTGGGAATTGGTTCCAAATAATTTGTTCTCTATAAGAATGACTGTTTTCCTGAATTAAGTTACATGTTCTAACCACCCTGAGCTTCCTGCAAACAGAAGCACACTCTGTTGTGCAAAGGTTGTTCCCAATGTTCAGGTTTAATTAAGCCCAGAGGAGAGCCCTCTCAGGATATTACCCTTCAAGCAGAAGAATTAATATATAAAACACTTTCCTTTCCAGAATTATGTGTTCATGATCATATTCAACAGCACCATGGTGCATTCCCTGCCAGTGTTGATGAATATTGTCAGCAACCTCCTTCTACGCAATCTGAACGTGACGGAGAGCATTGAGATCTGGAGCAATCCCTTCCTTCAGGTGAGCTGCACTCATAGCTGGAGGGCAAAAAATCACCCTGGAACATGGGCTGGGTGACAGAACATCTCTGGGGTGAGAGGAAAAGTGTGAAAACACACCAAAAACGAAGGGAGAAGCTGTTTGGGATGGTCTGCAGCACCATCAGGAAGGATTGACCCCCAGTATCCAAACCCTGTAGAGTAAATCCTTCATGGTTCAGACCTTTGAAGAATTAAAGAGGACTTGAAAGGTGCTGAGATTTTGTTCTGCAGCTTGTGGAAGTGGAGGAAAAAAGGGGCTGGAGAAGGGGACATCCTATTGGGAATTTGTTCTGGGTTTGTTACAGGGTTCCTGTGGTCCTCAGGGGCTGAGCATGGGGATGCTGGAGGTCTGATGCCTCCTATGCAGAGCTGGGGTGGCCTCCAGGAGAGGAGAGGACCTGCTGCAGGAGATAAATGCTCTAGGAGTTTATTATATACTCGTATAAATACTCCCAAAACTTCCATAGGTATTTTTCTTCATGCTGTGCCTCAGATAATCTTGAGATACACAGAATTTATGTTTTAGTATTTATGGTCACATTCCAACTCTAAATGCATTTTTTTGGTCACGCACGTTCTGATATTGAAGAAATCTGATTTATATTTCAGAATCTTCCAGACACAATTTTCAGACTAGAGATCTATTTTGAAGCTGTCCTACTGGGAATCATTATTACTGGAATGCCACCCTATTTTGCCATGGACAATGCAGAAAACCATAAGGTAAACTCCCAGATGTGGAGTCACAGACTGCACAAGAACTTAAAAAAAACCCTTGGGATTTTGGGAAAAACTTGAGAGATGTTTGGAATAATGTCTTTTTGCTTCTTTGTCAGCTAAAATCAGCAACAACTGGGTAATTCCCTGGTGCCACATCAGTAAAAAAAATCAGTGTATGAGAGGGGAAAAGCAAGATCCTGCTCACGCACCGTGGCAGATTAACATCGTGTTAATTTGAATTAACATTGAATTAATGTTGCAGATCAAAGCTTACACGCAGCTGAAGATAGCAGGGCTTTATCCCTCTGCTTACTGGACTGGCCAAGCTGTGGTGGACCTCCCCCTGTTCTTCTCCATCCTTGTCCTGATGATAGGCAGCCTCTTTGCTTTTCACTACGGCGTTTATTTCTACGTGGGCAAGTTCCTCGCTGTGGTGAGAGTGGTGGGGATCAGAGCACACGTGGGGATGTCAGAACGTGGTTAGGTTATTTTCCACGAGTGTTTATTTTTTATTAGCAGACTTTTTTCCAACTGATATGCAGGGAAAATGCCTGATGGAGGTTGCTGGCACAGATACACCAGTCAGGCTGCTCTGAAGGCAAAATAATACTATTTCTCGTGGGGAAAAATATTAATATTTTTATTTTAATATTAATATTTTGGAGTTTAATTCAGAATTGGAAGAAAATAAAGCTTTAAATACCAAGATCTTCCAAAGAAATGCTCCAACCTTTTTTTACCCTCCTTTCTCAGTCTGCTTCACCCTCTTTGTTGTCCATTAATAATTGTTCCCTGTGCATCGGCGTGCAGCTAATAATGAAGTTACAGTGATTTTAAACACAGAGCAGCTCTGCAATGAATTGCACCATATGAGTAAATTGAAGAGATTACAAGTCTTCATATCTTTTATATTCAGAGCAGACTTCCCCGAGATATTGGCTGTAATGGAGAAAAATCAGATTTTCCTAGCTGCCTTCCCAGAATCTCTGGGTTAATCAGGTTTGGGATGTGACCGTTGCACTACAGGGTTATTTTTCTACCAGTGCATCTAACCCTTTTATTAATATCTGTGAAAATGCTAGGGCTGAAGGGTGGAATTCTTAATATTTGCCAAAATCTTCAGGTCAACATTTATGGGAGCCTGTTATAATAATAATAATAATAATAATTTTAAAAATGGAAATAGTTTAAAGGAAACTGAGTGAGTGAGGTTCCTTGCCTGTCCATATACTCTTTTATTTGTGTCTTTAACAGTATATTCTGTATATACCAAGTTAGCAAAATATATCAAATTAGGTGACTAAGATGAATCCAGACTTATGTAGCACACTAAAATAATTCCAGTTGATACTTAGCCTGTCCATATACTCTTTTATTTGTCTTTAACAGTATATTCTCTATATACAAAGTTAGCAAAATATATCAAATTAGGTGACAAAGATGAATTCAGATTTATATAGCACACTAAAATAATTCCAGTTGATACTTAGACAAAAAAATTCACCCCTAGGTTCTTGCTGTGCATTTGCTGAGAAACCTTTCCTATCTTTGCAGATTTTTTGCCTCATTGGTTATGTCCCATCAGTTGTGCTCTTCACTTACGTGGTCTCCTTCACGTTTAAAAAAGTCCAGAATACGAAAGAATTTTGGTCATTTATATTTTCAGTGGTGAGTAACTTTACCTTGAGTTCGGTTAACTGGGAAGATTAGTTATTTCCAAAGGCACAACAGGCTTCTCAGTTATTTTATTTAACTGTGTGTCCTTAACCCACAAGAAATTTGAAACATTTACCAACGTCTCTTTATCGCTGCCACATCCTAAATGATAAAAGCTTTAAAGATTGTGCCTCAAATGAGAGAACTTATGCTTAGAGAAGCTGAACTGAATGAAAACTGAGAGTTTGTTTGGTTTTTTTCCTTTTCTTTTCTATAGACAGCCTTGCTCTGTACGGTAGTCACTGAAGTGGCCTTTTTTCTGGACTATTACCTGGTGACCACCATCCTGCATTATGTCTTCTCCATCTTCATTCCTATTTATCCCCTTATTGGCTGTCTCATTTGTTTTATAAAGGTAAGGGGGCCACGAGAAATCCTCTCCCAAAGCACTTGTAGATGGCTAGGGGTGGATGGGTGTCTTTAATAATAGACAGCAGTTAGCTGCTTGGTCATCTGCAGCCGATTAACACGTGAAGAATAGCAACTGCTGGGGAAAATTCACCTTTTTTCCTGTAAGCAGAATGTTGCACTTCTTAAAATGAGGAAAGAAGCAAGTTTTCCCTTAAATATCTGAAGGAAAACCATGTGTTTCTCAGCCTGTAGACTGGGCAAACACAGAGGTGGGAGATGGGTTCATTGGGAGTCAGTGGCTTTAAACCAGGAGCAACTCCAGGGACTTTGATGGAGTTTTCTTGGTGCCAAACTCATGCGAGCAGGGTCTCTGCAGAGCTCAGCAAGTGCTGGAGCAATGTAACTTAAATGACTGGTTGGAGATGAAAGTGCAATGTAGGACGTGCAGTCTCTGGTAGGTGATTATTTACCTGAATGTGGGGTTTTTTTGGATTGCCAGGTCTCGTGGAAAGGCAAGCGGAAGAACGGAGGATACCACGACCCGTGGGACAGGCTCCTGGTAGCAGTCATAGCTGTAAGCATGATTATTGGATTATTTGCTGTAGAGAATTGCTGACTCCTGCTGGGAGGCCCCTTCTCTTCAGGCATCTTTATTAATAAGGGTTTGATCTGCTGCTGAGCATCGCTGGAGCTTGCAGCTTTGCAGCCTGTTGCAGCACAAACGGGATCAGTATAAGCTGCTGTGCCTACCAGCTCACTGCTGCTTCAATAGTCTAATTAACGGTGCTGATGTTAATAGCCATTATTATTGGAGCCTGTGCTGATGGAGGAAGAACTCCAGAACAGGGGACAGTCTCTTCTCTTTCCAAAAAAACAAATAATTATCATTAAATCAAAGCAGACTCTGGTTGTGCATCATCGGTGTTGACGCACTGAGCAGCATCTAATGATACATTTCATCTTCTCGGAAACACCAGCACTTTTGTGGTGGGGAAGAGCTGGTGCTTCTTGTCACTACTTGCACTGGTGGGATCACCTCTAGGATCAGCAGCCTCGTAGGGCTGGCAATGCTCTGAGTAGCCAGAACTGTATTTATAGGAACATCGAACATTGTGAGTGGGAAGGACCCACAGGGATCAATCAGTCCAACTCCTGTCCCTGCACAGGACAATCCCGACATTCACACCATGTCCCTGAGGGCCTTGGCCAAATGCTACTGGAATCTTGTCAGGCTTGGTGCCACGAGCACCTCCCTGGGGAGCCTGTTCCAGTGCTCCACCACCCTCTGCCACAAGAACCTTTTCCTCATGGCCAACCTCACCCTCCCCTGCCACATCTTCCTGCCATTTCCTCTGCTCCTGGCATTCGTTGGTGGCCAGAGAGAAGAGATCAGCGCCTGCCCCTCCTCTTCCCCTTGGGAGGAAGTTCTAGACCAGGATGAGATCTCCTCTCAGTCTCCTCTTCTCCAGGCTGAACAAACCAAGTGACTTCAGCCTCTCCTCACACAGCTTCTCCTCTAAACCCTTCACCAATTTCACCAGTTGTCTGTTTTTAGCCCTATGTGCAGTGCGTTGTGTGGCTCTTCCTACTGCGATGTCTCGAGCTGAAGAATGGAGGGAGGACAGTGAGAGAGGATCCATTTTTCAGGTGTGTCTCTGTTGAATAGAGTTTTGAAAAGTCATAGTCTAAAGAAACTGTTTTTAAAGGTGATGCTGGTGATGAAGCTGGAGCATGCAGTGTAGAGCTACGGGGGGTACTGCAGAAAATAAAATATCTGTGGTTATATCCCATCCCAAATGTCTAAAGAATTTGTTCTCCTGACTTCAGTTCTCTGAAATTCAGTCAGCAAAGTTTGTAAAAAGGGTTTTTACTTCCTTTTAAGTTATGTCAGTGCAAAATCAAGAATTTTGTAAGGTTGTCCCCCATAGAAAAATGGATGAACTTCCTTTTCCGTTGCATGGCTAGAGATGCCACAACCCAACAAGGAGTTCAGCATAAAGATGAGTTAGCTGCAATCATTGCCAGGTGTTTCTGCTCTTTTGGGGCTTCTCAGATGTGCTGCATAAATGTGTTTGTTACTCGTGGGTTTAGCAGATACCAATTGCTTTCTGAATCACACCAGTGAGTGAATCTCACTTGGATGCCAAGCAGAAGCATCATGTTGTTTTCATCCCCTTAGAAAATGTTTCACAAAAGCCAAAACCTGGAAGTTCCCAGATGTCCCACGTGATGAGAACGAAGATGATGATGTGAAGGCGGAGAGGCTGCGTGTCCGTGAAATACTGAGCAGCCCCAAAAGTGAGGAGGTAACATCATGGGCACTACTCAAAACCTCAACCCAGGTATTGCCCAGGGTTGCAGGGATCTGCAGCCACTTCTCTCTTCTCTACTAGATGCCAGCAATCCTGGTCAGCAGCTTGCACAAAGAGTTTGATGAAAGAAAAGAATTTCTTCTGGGGAGAAAAATCAAGAAAGTGGCAACAAAACATGTTTCTCTCTGCGTAAAAAAAGGTTGGAGTTCAATGTCATGCTGTTGAGCTGGTTTATTCACCAAAACAACTCTCAAATCCATTTATCTGACCTCATGGGCAATGTTTTGTGTTGTCCTTTCTTTAGGAGAAATACTGGGTTTGTTAGGACCCAATGGAGCTGGGAAAAGCACGTTAATTAATATGCTTGTTGGAGAGGTTGAGCCAACCAGTGGGCAGGTACGTTCCATGCTACAAACTAAATGGAAAATGAACCTATGTTGAATTTTTTAATTATTATTGCAAGCATTCCCAGGTGGTTTTTGCTAAAACTTTACAAAACCAGTTCTGAAACTTAGAATATTATTGATTAAAGTCTACACATCTTCCTCACAGGTTCTGATGGGAGATTATGCTTTTGGCTTGAGCAGTGAAGATGACTCAGTGAAATTTGTGGGGTACTGTCCTCAAACGAACCCGCTTTGGCCAGATATTACATTGCAGGAACACTTTGAAATTTATGGTGCTATCAAAGGAATGAGTCAGTCTGATGTTAAGGAAGTCATAAAGCGGTGAGTAGTTTATTATAGAAGTGTAAGGTTTAGCTTATATATATATATATAACTTTTATTTTTTACATTT
>NW_010341359.1:11808-12583 GCF_000700745.2 Antrostomus carolinensis
CCTAATAAAATCATTTTTAATTTAAATTTGTTTGGATCTTTTCAGCTAATTCAGCCAGTGTGAGTTTGTAGGTTGGGAGATACAGATTCAAGCACACAAAATGAAGCTGATAATCACTTTTATTTATTTATTTATAACTTATAAAGTGCTAACAGTGACCTTTGCAGAAGCTGCAAGGACAGGGAGTCCAGGGCTTGGAGCTGTTTCTGTGTTGTCACCATGGGCTCCTCTAGAACATGGGGCAGATGGTTTTGGATAGAAGCTCCCAGCTGTGATTCTGCTTCTTGCTCTGCTTTTTTTTAATATTTTATATACAAATATTTGTAACCATGTTCTTCAAATGAGATTGTGTGCGTGCTATCTGATGAGGGGGAAGCTGAACCATCCCCATCTCAGCTTTTCACATGTGGTGGTCCTTCCACAGCATTGCAAGTGCCCTGGATTTAAAAGACCACCTGCAGAAGACAACGAAGAAGCTGGGAGTTGGACTGAAACGCAAGGTATGGGGGAGCCTTTTGAGCTGCTGTGTTGGGTGTCTCCAGAAGCCAGCATGTCCTCACCCTTTCTCTTTGCCTCCCTCTCAGCTGTGCTTTGCCCTGAGTATGCTGGGCAACCCACGGGTGACGCTCTTGGATGAACCATCAACTGGGATGGATCCAAAGGCCAAGCAGCACATGTGGTCAGTGACCCCGGGGCTATGTTTGTACAGACTCATTTATCTTTGGGGATGCCAAAGGAGACCTAAGGAGAAGGACTTGTGGGTACTGGTGGACAA
>NW_010341360.1:0-265 GCF_000700745.2 Antrostomus carolinensis
CCCTGGGGCAGGTGAGTGCAGAGGGTCTCTGCCCTTTCGTGGGTTCAGCCCTGCTCAGGGTGAACCCCCACTTCCCACACAGCACCAGTGCTTGTCCAGGGAACAGCCAGCTGCAGCTGCTGTGCCAGCAGCTTGGGTGCTGGTGGGGCCAGCTGGTCCTGTCCTGCAAAGGAGCTGGGCACACCGGCAAACCGGCCCCTCCACAGCAGGATCCGGTCCCTCTGCGCTCTGCCCTGGGCACTCTCAGCTCTCACCGTTTGCCGTC
>NW_010341360.1:361-811 GCF_000700745.2 Antrostomus carolinensis
GAGCTGCAGTCACCTGGCCAGGAGTGGGTTGCCAGTGGTGTGGGCTGTCCCCTGAGTCCTTTGCTGGGATGGGGACGTGTGGCAGTGTGGTGGTTCTAGTGTTCTGCCAGTGGGAGCCTTGTGCCCAGGACTGTCACAAAGGAAAACCATGGGGAAGGATGCAGCGAGCAGCCATCAGTGTGTCCTCCATGGCTGGGGGGCTGGAGGGTCCCATGCATGGACAGTCACTGCCCTGGCAGGAGCGAGCTTTCATGTCAATGTAAAGGTGCTGAGCAGAGCCGGTGTCTCTCCTCCCCTCAAAGCTGCTCTGTAGGTTTAATGATCCTCGCAGCAGAGAAAATTAATCTTCCTTCAAGAGTGGATGCATCTCAGCGCATCCTCCAGGCACCGGATCTGGTGATGCCGTGAGCGACAGAACGACCTTTGTGGCGGGGGGCGGGAGGGGGTCGG
>NW_010341360.1:909-2222 GCF_000700745.2 Antrostomus carolinensis
GATGGTTGCCTGCTTCCCCATGGCATCCCGCATCCTGTGCGTAGTTTTAATTGCACCATGTGGCTTTGATTCCTGGTTTTAATTGCAGCCTAACGAGGCTGGGGCAGCGGGAGAGGAAAACATCAAGCTTAAAGGAAACAAATCAGGAGAGAAAAGAACATTTATTGGTGACTAATAGGTCGGTGGCTCGGTGCGTGCGTTTGCCTGCCACAGCACGGGACGCTGCCAGCGCAAGGAGGAGAGGGGATTTCTTCCACGCACTTGGCAAGCTGAGCCACACGGTGCAGAGTGAGGAGAGCAGATTTTTCCTGGGCCCGTGCCGTTTCCATGTTATTTTTAACCCCCGTTGCACAAAAGCTGCTCCCTCCTTCCCCCAGTAAACAGAATGGATTTTGCCTGCTCGCACAGGCAGGGTCAGGGCTAAATCATCTCATGGTAACAGATGGGCCCATTTACGCACCGCGCTGGTCGCACCAGAGGAAATCGAGACTAATTTGGTGCAGAAGAAAGGAGGAGAGTTTCTGGCGCTGGCACACAGAGCCCTGGGGCAGCCACCACCCTGAGCGAGTGCCACCACACCGGGCGAGGATGGGGCAGGTAGGAGGGAGTGCAGCACTGGGTCCCCGAACATCAGCCCGATTCCCTGGGGAGGCTGCTGTGCCCTGGGGGACCGAGCCCAGAGTCCCCAACAGTCTCTGCTCACGGGCAGACACGGTCCCTTCGCAAGCTGTGGCTGGGGCAGCTTTGCTGTCCCCGAGAGGGATGCCAGGGACAACCCCATGGGCAGGCTGGATGGGGCAGGGGGTGTGAGGATGGGGACTAGGACAGGGACATGGACATGCCAGCACCGCTGAGCCCCAGCTCCAACCCCCATCCTGCCCCTCTCCTCTGCTCCCAGGGCGGCCCCACGGGCATTCGTGCAGCTCTGGCGCGGCTGCCCAAGCTGTTCTCCCCGCACCAGTGAGGGCTGGGATCTCGTTACTGAGCTCTTTGACTTTGAGCATCTTGGAAACCAGTGCTTGCTAATAAGACAAAAAGAATGACAGCAAATAAGCCCAGCCACGGGAACATGGCCTTCTCATCCAGCATTTTTTATTCCCCCATGTTCTCCCCCTTCCCTCCTTTGCAAACGGATTGAAGCCACTGTAATAAAATTATTAAATAAGAAAAAAAGCTGTAGCCCCCACCTCGATGTGGCAACCATGGAAACTGGATGAAGGGGACACCTGTACATTTCCATTCTGAGCTGCTGCTATCTGAATATCCAGAGGAGCGCTAATTAAAAACCCAGTGCAAGTGGCAGGCGGAGGAAG
>NW_010341361.1:0-316 GCF_000700745.2 Antrostomus carolinensis
AACCAGCTCTGGCCCAGCTCAAAACCAGGACGGGTGTTTTCCAGCCTGAGAAATTTGCCAGAGCACTCTGGGTGCTGTGAGCGCTGCAGCTGGGCGCTTTTCCTGCAGACCCACACTGGTCATGGACGGTGCCCGGCTCTGCTGACGGAGCTGGAGTGAGAGCGGGGGGACGGAGATGGAAACACCCCCAGCAATGCTGCCCATGCAGAAGCGGTGACCATCACCCTCTCCTGCACAAAGTGGTTTGTTGTGCCATCACAGGGGCCTTTCCACCCTGTGGCAGCTGTCCCTCGCTGTCCCTCCACGCCAGGGACCC
>NW_010341361.1:868-1130 GCF_000700745.2 Antrostomus carolinensis
GGCTGTTGGCCCAGTGCTGGCCCAGTGCAACCAGCACAGACAGACACCCCGAAGAAAAGCCAGACTTTTCTAGAAGCGCGTTGCCCTCCTGTGCCAAGGCTGTTTTGCTCAGCCCCGGCTGCAGCAGGATTTCCGTGTGGCACACGGGGATCACTCGGGGTCTCCAGCCAGCCCTGTGGTACCAACCCACTGATTTTCCTTCACTGTCCTGGTGCTGGGCTCTGGTGGGTGGGCAGCCACCCCACACCCCACACAGGACCAC
>NW_010341362.1:0-17861 GCF_000700745.2 Antrostomus carolinensis
TGAGTGTTCTGTGGCCCCGTTACCGGCAGCGTTGGTGTGCCCCAGGAGTTTGCGTTGGACAGGGGTAGAGCAGCGCTGTTGGGAAAGGACCAGCCCTTCTTTATTAAAGTCATTTGTGTGGCGAGAACAATGAAATAGGTGGGTAGAGATGTTATTTCTTAACGCCTCAATGTGGGACTGACCAAGGAGTATATATAGGCAGATAAATGGCAGATCTGTGACTGAACAGTTGCAGGTGATCCCATTAAGGGTTCAATCAAACATCTTTGCTGCTGTGAGGAGTTCTCAGCAAACTGATGATGGGAGAGAGACTTAAAGAGTTGATGCGGCCCTGGTGTCTGTCACTAAGATATTTTCATTTTTTAATGGCTGAGTATGAATGAAAACTCTGGTGGGTGGGCACGGCTGTTCATATCCTGGCAGTTTCACACTCAGAATTACTCGACGTTTCTACAGATTTTGAGTAGCAGATGAAGTTAGATTGTGGGCACAGGAGTTGTGTGGCAACTATACGTGATGCTCTTCTGAAAAGAAAAAAGAAAATAATGGTGGTTGGATGCTCAGTGTTCTGTGTTCAGGGCTCTGCAGAAAAGAGATGGGGGTCTCTGACAATATTTTCTGCATTTAATATTTACATTTAGAATTATTTCATACTAAGTATGCTAGCAGCAGGTTGAGTTTGCTACCTTGTGCAATATATACGTAGATCATAGAATGGCTTGGGTTGGAAGGGACCTTAAAGCTCATCCAGTTCCAACCCCCCTGCCATCAGCAGGGACACCTTCCACTAGACCAGGTTTCTCAAAGCCTCATCCAACCTGGCCTTCAACACTTCCAGGGAGGGGTCATCTACAACTTCCTTGGCCAACCTGTTCCAGTGTCTGACCACCCTCAGATCTGCTTGCACAAGTCATAAAAAGAACATGAAAATCAAGCCAAGAAAGTGCAATAAAGACTGAAATTACAGTGGGAGTGTGTGATACAAAGCAGAAAAAAATCATTCTGTAGAGGTTCTGAAAGACAATGGAATCACCAAAGAGTGGAGTTTGGTGATAGAAACACTTGCTGCCAGGATTACCCTTTCAGAACTTTTCGAGTTGGAAATTAAGATCCAAATAATATAAATACTCTCATGAAGTCCTTTGCAGAAAAATTCACTTGGTTTTGTGGAAAAGTGGATCCAGTCCTGTCACCCAAACCTGTGAGAGTTTGTCATCCAGAAATGATCGATTACTTTGGGCAATGGGGCAAAGTTTGCAATCTTGATCAGATTGCAGGTTTTGACTGCTTCACATAAGGAACTGCACTGAATATTCCAGCTAAATCTGAGATGTCCTGTGGCAGAAAAATATTGTGATGGGATTGAAAGCTTGGCATGGTTCTTGGGAATGCCAAATCATCGTTATTGTGAAGTAAGGTGAAATATTCTTTTAAGAGTTTTTAGTGCTTTCAAATTAAAATGGTTTAGCATCAGTTTAAGTTCTGTCCAGGACTAATGTGTTTTTAGGATGTGGTGTCTACACTCTATAACTTAAACTGCCTTGTGGTCATGTGTTGAGGTTGAGCTTTGATAAGTGGTTGAATAGGGAAGAAGGGAGTTTTCAACGCAGATTCTGTCAGGTGAGCTGGGAATATTTGAATAGTTATTGAGCCAAAATACGACCTTCATGTTTCTTTTAAAAGCAAACAAATATATATGCGTTTTTTTTAACATCATTCCCATTTTATGTCATAATGCATGAAAGCAAATAATTATTGTTTTGTAACAGGCTTTACAAGTGTACTCGTCAGAGTAATGAATGATTTCTGCGCTGGTTTAGAAATAAACCCGAAGTGTCTCATATTTTTTATCCTACAACTTATTGATACAACAGTTGGTCATTGAAGATTTGGGGCGTTCTGAGAATTTACTGTTGGAAACTGTGCTCTGTTTTGTAGTGTTTTGTTGTGTCATTAGCAGCAGTTACCCAGCAACTTCCAAACAGGAGTGCTTCAAGCTCTTACATGGCTTTTTGCAGTATGGATGCTTTAAAGCAGCATTTTCCCCGAGTTCTACCAGTATATTGATTTCTGTCCTGTTGATCTTATTTATGTATAACTCATAGAGAATTTAATTTAGTCTACTTATCATTAGAACTGCCTGGGAAGCAAAATGAACACCATGATATTTGCACAGTTACACCAGTGAAACTCCCCATGAGGACAGCCTTATCCCTGGATAAGAATACACTTCCCAAATTGCTTATATCACATTGCAAGCGTTATTAATTAAAACACAACCTCCCTCCTCACAAACTGCTTTTCTCCTAGCATAGGGAAATGTAGACTCAGCACTCTTAATTGGAATAAACTGTCCCCGTGAGGCTTTTAAAAGGCATAATCAGTCCAGCAACTTTTTTTTTTTTCGTGGAGGTCTTACACTTGAGACCAGTTCTAACAAATCTGCAGTGACTTAAATAAGTATGAAGCAGGACTGGTAATGTCAGGGTGGGATCTAATCAGCAGGGAACAGAGAAACAGTTATAGGCATGGGCGCTTTGCATTTTAGATTTCAGGAGAGATACAGAATCTGAACATAAACAGTCTGGTTTCCTTGAGCTTCACAAACTTGGACTGTGACAAGCAGATACTGGGAGTACGTTGCAAGTTGGAAAAATGTTTAATTCCCTTTGCTCTTGTAGCGCCTCATTTTTGTTTAATTGTGCTCTTGTGTACTTCAGTTTAGGAGCAGTGATTCCTATTATTACTTTGTAATTGTTTATGACTGTTTAAATACTTCATAGCTTTTAAAATATTACTGTTTCTATTCCTGTTACAGACACATGGCACAGATCAGCTGGACAAATGTCTGATTGTTCTTTGCTGGCTAGATTATAGAGAAAGTGTTTTAGTAGAAGACTAAACTTTATTAGACAAAGGAGCTAAAGCTGAATGTGTTCACTGAGTGCATAAGAAATCAAGAAGCATTTATATCAGCTTTTGTACACTCCCAAGGATGATTCTTATGATAAATTATTGTGTTCCAATTGGTTGTATTGTTGTTGGTTGTTGTTCCTGGTCCAGGTCTGGTTGTCTGGAAGGCAGACTTTTGTCACTTTGAGTATAGGAGGGATCTGTAAGTGTACTCAGGGAAAGCACAGCCTTATAATAATGAGAAGTGATGCATGTGTGAAAGGAGAATAAAAATGATAATGATTTTCTGTGCTATTTTTTCCAGATAACAAAGATCACACTTTGTGGAAACTGCACTTTATTTTAGGTATGTAAAAATATCACAAACAAGATGATCTGTCATTAAATTCTCTTGCTTCTTCTAACAAGTGTTACTCCACCAGAAGTCATAGTCTGTAGAAGACAAAAATGCAGAACTTGGTTTTCATTTAGACTTTAGGAAATCTCTTTGTAGCCAAGTGGTGGAAATACTGCTCTAGTATTCTAGAGGGATTTGTAAGGAGTCTTTCTGCAACATGCTCAGCAGCTAAAGCCACTCACACTTCAATGCCTAGAATTACTACCCCACGGTAGTAATTAATGAAAAGATTTGTTGGGCAGGATGGATTAAATACATGAGTAATGTTTAAAGGAGAGTCATCCAAGGCAGTTGGTTTTAATAAGAAACAGGAATAATACAAAAATACTAATGGTATTTTTCACTAACTGTGGTTAGTTTGAAATACTAAAATTCTGTGTCAGGCATTATGTAAGGAATTCTGCAAGTCATGTAGTAATTTTGGGGCCAGGATTTGTTTAAGGTATTGAGCCTACACTAAGAGCTACTCAACACAGAGTGTTTCTTCCTTCAGCATTTCTCTTAATATGCCATTATTTTCTAACACTTACCTCCACCATTTCATTTCCTTTAACTTCTTGCTCGTGAGAGAATTTGTCTGATTTGCACACAAGCTTCCCGTTGACCATGTTCACAGTACACTGTTGGAGCAGGATTAAGAGTTATAAAAACTGTTAGAGTTTGGAATGCAGTTACAGTAAGTAGAGCACTGTATAAATAGGAAATAAATGACACTGATGCTTTATAATCACATCTGCTAATTTAAACTGGAGACCACAGCATTTTAGTAAGAGTTTTAGAAGAAACATTTCCGTTTGTTGACATGATAGAAACGTATGTTCATGGAAATGGTACAAACAAGTTTCACTCCTGCACAGAAACTGAAGCAGGAGGAAATATCTTACCTTTAGCTTTCTGCCATCCATCGTTGTGATGTCAGCCTCCTTCCCAATCGTGAATGAGTTCGTTACAGATTGCTTGGGTGTTTTTGATGTCACAACAAAGTCATTTCCTTTTTGTTGTATTTCAACAATAGGCTTAATGTCTCTGGCGACTTTGATGATGTCATCTGGCAACGCTGTTAAAAAGGCAAAAAAAGGACTTTTTCTGTTAGGAAGTAGTGTGTTGATATGACATAGCAAATTATTTGCTCTGATAAAGGTGCAAAAATACAAACCAATAATAGAAAGTGATGTGCAAGATAGAAGACAAATCTTCTTTTGGATTCCTGGCTTCTCTAGGGGCATATTGTTCTGTTCCATCTACTCTGCATAGATTTTGATACTATATTTGTTAATCTTCTGCCAGAACATGTATTGTTTCTTTCAGTAACGGCTTGCCATGTGATGACATTTCTCCATGATGAACACCATGTGTGTATTATTTTGTTTCCCTCACCTCTTCCCAGGGAGGTTGGAGGTGGGAATTATCTGTCTAGTCAGAGCCACAACAGCACAAGTGGCCTCAAACTGCTTTATCGAGGTGTCTCTGGCGTGATTTGATTGTATCACCTTTAGCAGTAGAGGGATTGGTTCAGGCATCGTGCTGTCACTCTAGGCTTTTCAACTGCAGCTGATTTTTATTCTACTGAACATCTCTTATGTTTCAAAACCCCAGTGTGAATGTTTTGCCAAGACTGTCAGGAAGGTAAGTGCATTTTTATTAATGGAGGCACCTGCTAAGCCTGTTCCTTACAGATTACTAGGCAGCTCTAACACATATTGATCACTAGTGCTGCAGAAAGTGCTTGCACTACTAATAGCACATTGGAAACCCATATACGTAATTAACAACTTGTTTCTAATTAAATGTGTTTATAAAGTTGTGCGTTAATCCAAACAAGGTGATTGCTGATACACCTCTTCTTTCATGAGGGACTCATCTTATGCTAAGATAGGGATTTGGGGGTTAGCTATAATCTTTCTACATCTCTCTGTACAATTTTCAGCTTCTTTTTGTTTCCAAATTGATCATAACAGATTTACCTGGCAGTAGGGGGGTAGTTTGTCATACAAACAAAAGAAAAACAACCCATAGAAGTACAGTAATAAAAGATATCCTGTAAAATGTGTGTTGCAATCTGAGCAAAGGATTTCAAAAGTAACTAGACACTTACCAAGAGCTTTCAGAAACTCTTCATAGTTCTCTTGAGCATAGACCTGCCAGGTTCCGTTAAAGGCCATGGTGGATGTTAAAATGCAGTTCAGGGCAGTGATCCTAGCGGGAAAGTGAGGGCTCTCCCTGCTCATTCAGATGCTATTTATAGAAAGGGAAAGGCCAGCCTGAATCCTGAGATGACTGGCTAATTATTAATCATGAAGCAACAATTATTAATCATTTATTTGTTCTTAATGATCATAACCTCTAGTTCATTCTGCTTTGTAGAAAGTCTTACCTTGACCAGCTTGTTTGGGATGTTATTTATTACGGGTAACTGCACTTGGGTAATTAGTCACAACTGTTGTAGAGTGTTGCCTGGATTAATTTGTTTTCTTTAGTTCACACCTTCTATGTTTAATACATTTTCTGTGTTTGGGATACAATTCTTCAGATAAAATGGCATAAATTACAATAGATACCAGGTAATTACTGTCTTACAGCAGGTACTTCCTAATTATCACGATATTCTCTACTATGGGCACTTGAACCTTAAATGGTGGGAATAAAATCCACAGCTATTTCTTCCAAAATCGTGGGCCTCCAGTTGGTGAAGTGGGAAAATTGAGTTGGAGTGGGATGGTCAGTTATGATTTAATCCAGTAGATGTCAGTACTGTGCATCTAAAGCGGTATTAAATCCAGTTTATTATTATTTTTTTAATAATCACTGCATACATAGAAGATTAAAGGTAAAATAAAACATGGAACATTGCTTTGAGACTGAAATAAAATAAGTAAATAGGATGTATTATTTTTCTTCTCACCAATTGTACCTAGAATTCCTCACTCATTATTGCTGTTGAGTGATATTCCTTGCTCTCTGTGCAAGCATGACTGTTGGTTTTGGAAGACATTCATTAGATTATGTGTCCTGTAATTATATTGCTTAATTCAAATAAAGCCTGTATCCCAGGGGTAGGTGACCTTTCTAAGTTAACTTTTATTACTCCATACCAGTAAACTCTTCTATTTAAATAGAAAACCAATGCTGAACTTTTTCTTACACATTCACAACTTCTTTTTTTTTTTCAGTATGTGATTTTAAAGAAGATTCTCACACAAAGAACCAATTTTATAATTATATTTACATATGATACTACCTGAGTAGCAAGGAGGAGGTGCTGATACTGAATAAGGCCGTGCTGCTGCGTGTGCCACACATGGATCTAAAAGGTGCATGTTTATATTGGAGTTATTCTAGGACATGATTCATCTGTTTTACCAGAGAGTGATGTTAATGATGCCATCAAATGGGCCTGCTTTTCTTCATTCACTGTAAGATGAATCTAGACAATTAGCTAACATCTCACTTCTTAATATTATTAAATTTCATAATAAAAATTAGACATTTAATTGAATTTTAATGAATGTCTGAAATGTAACTGCCTGTGGTCAAATGATTGGTGATCCTGTGCAGGATTGCTGTGCTCATTTATGTTGACGCTGGAACAGCAGTGTCCCTCAAATAACCGGGAAAATACTCTATTGTGAGGACAGTTTATACGAGTGTGGAACAAGGTAAGATGCTGTTTTGCTGAATAAATGTATTTAGCTGGGTGGCTGCGTTAGGAATACAATCACTCTTTTATCTCTCACTGACACAGTGTCACTGGTGGAAGCTGGGTGTGTAGCTGTGGCTTCAGAGCAGTTAAGAGGCCACAATTTCTACATCCAGAATAATCTAATGTAACTAATAAACCTAAAAATCTCTTTAATTCTAAAGAATGCAGGTGTTCAGTAGGAGGGAAGGGTCTGGCTCTGTAGATGTTCACTCAGTCCTTTTGTGTAAAGGTGTTACTGTGTGTCAGTGTCTATGTAGAAGCTGAACGTGTTTCTTTCTAAAGAAGCAGGTCTTGAAAATGTCCCTGCCTTGTTTTCCTCCCATAGGGTTCAGGTTTGTAAAATTCCAGGTTTTAAGGCCCCGATTCAGCACAGTACTTAGGAAAATTCCTAACTTCCCATACACACACAGGCCGACTGACTTGAGGATGGATGTACTTGACAACAGCGCTGAGGTGTCACCAAGGGTATAAGTTTAATAATAACACACACACACAAGTACTTGTCAGCTACAAGATAATCAGGAACACGTAGTGATTTAAAAACTCCACTGAGAGTGTGGTTCTCGGATGTGAATCCTTGGCTGTTTCCCACATAGATTTGCTAGGAAAGAGTTTCTCTGTAAGGTGAACATGTGTGTGTATGCATGTGTGCACATGTGTGCATCACACACACACACAGGATAATTGGTTTCTAAAAATTACCAAAATAAAAATACCGAACTATTACTAAAATAAAAATAGAAACATGAGCCTGAACTTTAGAGCAGAAACACTGCAAGGAAACTGAAGGAGTTAAATTCCTTTTAAATTCAGTGAGACATAACTGACTACTTCATTTAGGTTTCTTCATTATAATCCCACCTGGGACTTCCTCTTCCTCCATCCCTACTGGTATCTCTCCGTGCTTATAGACACTGATAGTCACCTGCCCTGTTTCAGAACCGTATTTATTCTTGACATAGATGCTGTATTTTCCTGTGTCTTCATTGCAGACTTTCTCTATTGTAATTGTGACAACTGTCCCCTTCACATCCATTTTGTAACGATCCTTAAAGATGATAATCTTCTCATTTTTGAACCAAGTGATTTCTGGGTAAGGATCTCCAGATATACAGCAAGTTAAACACAGGGTCTGTTGTAAAACAGATAGCAGAAATAGATTCTGAACATATAAATGAGCAAGGAAGTTCAGTTGATGATAAATTAAGAAAAATAAAAATCAATTATCTTAGATTTTTAATAGGTGAGATTTCAGAACTGTCCACTCCTTTTCCTGATATCCTCCAGTACAATCAGGATTAACCTGACTGAATGCACTGGGCCTGACTCATATTTGTGCTACTGTCTTTTTATAGCTTTCTTACAGTGTAAAGTGACACTTAAATAGGCACATGGTGAATTTGCAATGACTTTACAGGATTTTTATCCTGCCTGTGTACCAGTAAAGGGGAATGTGACTCAGAAACGTAAGCAGCAAGTTGATATGATGGGGAAATCAGGTCCAGCAACTAAAGGTCTTAGTCTAATCCTATGAAATGTAAAAACAACAGAAAGGATCTGGCTCTGAAACAGACCTTGGAAGCAGCAACATCCGAAACCTGCAAGGAAGAAGAGGTTCTCTGCCACAAAAAGCACCTGTATGTGCAGAAGCACGTGCATGTTTGGAAGCACCACCAACAATGTAGGGGGCCGGTACCAGTATTGTGGAGGGTTCTGCTTCACGCCTTTGGCAGCTGAGAAAAGCTCCTGGGAACATCCAGGAGGGGAAAACAAGTAGTTTTCTCCCCATCAGTTATTCTCTGTCTGTGTAAGGGCAAATTATACCAACAGTTACTCAATATTACCTTGTCCTCCATGATGGTGGCAACATCTGGCAGACCTTGAACAACTCTGGCGCGACCTGGGAATGAACAAATACGACCTTTTAGTTTTACTTATCAGTGTACCACTTGGCTTTGTTTCAAAGAAGGAAGGAAATTAGTTTACTTACACTTTTCTGCTACTGCTGCTTCCCTGAAAATGAGAGATATAAAATTATAGTGGTTTTATTGATTAGGCATTGTATTCTTGATACAGAATATGACACTCAAAAGAGATTTAGCTGTGAAAATGTTAAGGCAGGAACTTACTTCAGCCTTTTGTGCTCAGCCAGGGCATCTTCAAAGGCTGCAAGGAATGAAAAGGTTTTAGGGAAAGTGGCTGTTTATTTCATTTGACTTAGTAGATTTAACCTAATGCATCAGTGTTGGAATTACAGGTATCTGTGCACATACATATGTATAATTATCATCTAGGCAGTATCTATAGCTGCCTTAAGGAAATACAAACCTATTTATATACTACTGACATAAGTGGGATCTAGTACTCCCTTTCCAAAGAGAAACCTAGAGGAGGAAAAAAAACCTCAACTTTGAACAGTTTGGAAAAGTCTTTGTAAACCTGAAGCCACATTCTCCTTTCCAAGGTGCCACTGTGAGCTGTGTTGGCCTATGGAGGAATCGGACACATCCCAGCTGCCTGTCCCCTGAGTGCTCATCCCTGGAGTGCACATCCCGCTCATCCTGTCCCCTGAGTGCCTCACGCCATGGCAGCAAAGCTCCTGAAAAGCTTCAGTCCTTCCTGCCGCGCACTTCTCCTCTCCCTGTGTTTCCTTTGGCTTCTGTGAGCCCTTCGCTGTCCTTAACCCAATTTCATAGCGTGCTGTCATGAACTGTGGCTCCAGCTCAAATAAGGGAGAGAGGAATCGCTGCCCGTGATTTGAAGGAATCTTGGAAAGCAGCTCAGATACATCTCATTCCCATGACGGTGTTGTTTGACTCAGCTCACCTTGTCCAGACAAGTCAGTTGACAGTTTGCGGGAGTTGTTCCCATCGAATAACTCCAGGGTGTATTTTCCCTTATCTGCATCTGTTGGGTTCAGAATGTGAAGCCAGATCTGATTCATTGTGCTCCCAGCTTTCAGTCTGTCACGGCTTTCCAGTTTTTTCTCCCTGTGTATACAGATGATATCATTTCAACAGTATTTATTAGAACTATATAAATTAGAGCACTCACTTTTTTTAGACCTGTACTGGTTAGAACAAGAGAGTGGGAGTCAGGACCTCACTGTTAATTTCATGCAGAGTTACATACTTGGTCACTTTTGAAAATCTCTTGGGGCCTCTAGTTGTGCTGTTGGGCAGTCTGCCAAAGCTCTACAAACTCTACAAAAGACCTCTTAGTTCTTTTTTAGGAGATGAAATAGGATTTAGATGTTGAATATTTGTAAGCATTTAGCCCTTAAACATTATTAAAAATTGGCCTCCATATGTGTGTGTAGGTGGTACCTAATAAAACACCATTTCTCTATTTTATGAAGACATTATGAGGCTAAATTAGCTAGTATTTGGAAAGAATTTTATAATGTTTGGGAATATTTGTTATTCAGATTAGGGGAATGGAGTAGTTTAGGGAAGTACAAAGTAATAGAAATAAAGCATTTGAAAAAAACACCTTTTTTTCCTATCTGTAACCAAGGTGGCTGTAACTGAGCAGTACTTTAAATGCATCATTATTATTCTAGTAAAGATGATCACTTATAAACATTTCTGCAGTGTTAAAATAAAAATGACTGCTTATTTTGGAATTCCCAGACCTGTTTCAGGATGTGGAGTGAATTGTGTTTTTCAGCCCTTAACTCAGACAAATCTACCATGACCTGAAAAAGCTCCAGGCTCAGGCCCAACACGTTTAATTTTAATGATAAACAGTTACAAGCAGCAGTGTGCCAGGAGCCCTGCAAATATCTTTTGGGGACTTACTTGTGATACCAAGTTGTTTTCAAGTAGTCTGTGTAGTACTTCACATCTGTGTAGATTTTGATGCCTTCTTCAGTAGGCTGAATTTTCAGAGGTGTAGCAGAAAGAGCTAAGATTAGATTAGATTTAGATTAGATATTAGGAAGAAGTTCTTCACTGTGAGGGTGGTCAGACACTGGAACAGGTTGCCCAAGGAAGCTGTGGCTGCTCCTCCCTGGAAGTGTTGAAGGCCAGGCTGGATGAGGCTTTGAGCAACCTGGTCTAGTGGAAGGTGTCCCTGCTGATGGCAGGGGGGTTGGGACTGGATGAGATTTAAGGTCCCTTCCAATCCAAACCATTCTATGATTCTATGATTCTAAGAGTATAAATGAAAGGCTGAAATTGAGGAGGACATTCAAGAATGAACAAGTTCACATTACACCAACAAAATCCCAAGCAACTTATGAACATTTCTCTCTGGAGAAAGCAGGATGGTATTCTACCTCTTGAAGACCCTCGATCTTTTAGCAGCTGGTAGAAAAATGTCAGCATCTCTTCTAGAGATTTGGGATACACATCTCAGACAGAAATAGTACAACTCGGCCAAATTCACACAACAAGTGATGTGACAAGGAACAGGCTGCCAGCACGTAAAGGTCACAGAAGTAATTTGTAAGTGCAGAGGGTTTTATGTCCCTGGATTTATTTACTGACCATCCTCCTTGATAGTTTGAAGGTGTTTCTAACACTACAGGAATAGTAAATAGATGGTGTTGCACTTGATCAAAACCCAGGGAGGGCTCCTGAGCAGTTTGCTCTGATGCTGGCACCCCACCTTTATTCCATTATTACTGTGTCAGCTGATGAGAAAATGACGTACCACTGATCCTGCAGAGCTCCTTGAGAAGGTCTTCAAAGGCTGCAAAGACATAAAGATTGAAGTGTTTATAAATACAGTATTTAGCAAATCACATCTGATCTACCAACCTAATTTCATTCTGGTTAGAATGTATTAAATCCAGTAGTTACTCATTGGCTTTTTCTACTGCAAAGCTTACTCGGAATAGAGTTTTTGCCGCTGACTCATTCGTTTTTAGATGCTGGGCATTTCTTACTAAATTTAGATGCTTCTGTCTTCCTTAGCACTCAAAGTGTGCAACAGACGGCCTCACAGAAAGCAGATTTATGTATCAGGTTTAAATGATAAGTTCCAGATGTCAGGGTAGGATTTAATCTTGGCAAGCAGAATCTTCTGATTGATGCTGAGTTGAAGTGACTGAAACATTACTGAGCTTTTAACTGTGGTGCTGGACAGAATTTATAATGCAGTCAAAGCTTGATAAATGACTATGTATGTAAATGATATTAAAATGTCAGAACTGCATATTTGATTTTCAATTTCCAGAGCATATTCAGAACACTGAAAAGTGAAGCAGGAATCTGCAGTAACATGTAATTGCTTTTCCACTTGATGTTGTCTTTAACAACTAGTCTGTCATTGTAATTCAGCCTAGAATTTTTTTCACTCCTAGGGGATGCAGAGTGGAAATAGAAGTTTGTTCTCCTGATGCTTCGGAGGACTGGCTGAACTTCCAGGAGTGAAAAGTCATCTGTGGATTGTCAAATGAGGTACAATATGGAGAGATGCAACAAACCCCTCTGAGATCAGATACAAAGGAGACTTTTATTCTGTTCATTGGGCTCTGTATAACTCTTGCAGAATAAGAGGCTGTTTTACATAGTGCATTTTATGACTCCATTAAATTCAGAAGACTCCACTCTCACATTAAATACTTCTGATATTTAAAATTAGAGCATATCTATGCTATAGTAGATCAGGAAACTCTTTAAATTTGACCAGTAACTTTTAATACAGGTTTTAATCCCCTTAGAAGCCTATAGGTACTATGGTAATTAACAATGTGGTAGAAAGTTATGAAATTTGTTTTTAAATCCAAAATTAATCCCAGGCAGGGTTGTGAATGTGTGTTATTGCCTGATACAAAGTTCTCTTACCTCCTTTTGTGAGATCGAGTTGGGTGGAGTCCTCTCCTCGGTCATCTGAAACAAGTGCTTTGTATTGGCCCTCGTCTGCTCTGGTCATCTAGCAAATACATATGTATATATATAATATTTATACAAAACCCCCAAACAAACCCAAAAACAAACACAAAAACACCTCTCCCCCCCCCCGAAATTTCACATATAATTGAAAAATAGGCAGGATTTGGAAAAGGGGGAAAAGATGAGATTTTCTTCTTCCCCCCCCAAATGAATTTGGCTGGACGGATCAGAAAGGAGGGGAAAAAAAGGCAATTCACCCCAGAATTTCCCTTGAAAGGCTGGAAGGGGCCCTGGTTCAGGGACCCACACTTTTATTTTTAGCCACTTAGGCCTTGTTAAACTTTTAACAGCCACTCACTGTTAAAAACATCTAATTTCTAATTCCCATCTATCTGACTGTAATGTTAAATTGTTTCTTCTTTTGTGCTTTTCTCAGCGTTTATTCAATTTCTTTCATTTAATGGGCACTACCCAAAACACACACTGAATGTTAATAAGATCAATCCCTATTTTTTGCATTTTCATGTGATCACCAAAGCCTCTGAGTTGCTTTATGTTTTTTCACCTTTTTAATACAAAGAGTTCCTATCCCAGTCTGTGGATCAAACACACCACCTGCTCGGGCTTTCTTGTTGAAGAACCACTGGAAGCTGGTGTCCTTTCTCAGGTTTGTTGCCTGTTTGAAATCAACATTTAGAAGTTTAATGTCCCAAAATGCATTTTATTTCTGAATGCCTTTGATATCCTTCTAATATGAAACATCAGTTGCATTAGAGGATTGCTGCAGAATCTTAGAAACTTCCTTCTTTATTAAAATTTATGTCCTAAGATATGCTATCTCTTAACTTTCATTGTTCTGCAGGTAAGTATTTGGATGAGCACTGTTCATACTCGTCCCTTAAAATTCACATCTAAAATTTAACGCTGAAGGAATTCAGCCTGTGCAGTTGTGTCACGCAGCTGTACGTACCTTGCAGGTAAGGAGTACTTCACAGTTCTCAGTAACCTCCCATTTCAAATTCTCTATAAAATGTGGACCTGTAAAAGAAAATGAATGTCTTTTGCAACGCATTTGCGCCGCTCTCGAGTGTTACCTACAGAAATGCCTCCATCTAGTGATGAATCCCAGCAGCGCCGGCTGCAGGGAATGCTTCATGCCACTGAGTTTTGCATGCAGTCAGCACCACAGTTTAGAGCATGTAATTATTGCTGGGTTTGTAACGTCCTTAGGTAACGTATCTTTATTGAGGAATCCCATCTCAAAATGTAGTTAATGATGCTGCCTAACCAGTCCTTCATGACTCTGCATCAAGTCAGTGTAGGAGTTGATAGGTATTTCCCAGGTGAATTGCAGTAGGATAGAAATACCATATGCTTTTTGATTTTCTTCTTGATTCTGGGAGGGTGAACTGGGGGAAAGATTATTTTATATACACTTTCATCTTATACTAAGCATCTCTGAAAACAGGAGACTGGACCTATACTCTGTATATCTACAGCTGCTGTTAAGTGAATATTTTTATCCCTGCTAGAAGGGGATCACCTTTCTATTTGTAGTGTTTTTTCTCTGAAACTGTTTTATGAAGTTCCTTATACAGGAATATAAAATGAGAGATAAAATTAAAGTGGAATGCATGGTTCTTTTTAAACTTATCTAGAGAATGCTGTTTTCTACAAGGAAAATGAGTGGATCTTCAGTGAGTATATATTCAGACTGGACAATTTTCAAAATTCAAACATGTTCACTATTATCACACTAATGCAGATTGTGGCTAGCATGGCTAAAACTATTTCAATAAATTATTTTGATTTTTAAGAGCAGGGCAGAGTATCTTAAAATAAGGGTTCTTATCCTAGTGTATTAATCAGCTTAAATAATACACATTAAAATATGATAAAGAAAAGAATTTAGAGCACTCAGTGAAATGGCTTTTGCTCAGGTTTTGCATAGTTCTGGCAAGTCATTCACCTTCAGCTTCTCTTACCCTGCTTTCTCTTCCATTCTCTCCGTTTTGCATCAGCCTCCTCTGCAACTTTAGCAAAACCTATGAGAATAACAAGGGTCAAAGTCAACAAACCTCCTACTATTTCTCAGTGTAACACTTCAGAAATCGGTATTATCATTAGAGCTGTGATATTTGTTTATAAGACACCGCTAGTGCGTGAGTTACCTCTGGTCCCCACTGAGAACCCTGAACAGAGAAGTACCATCATTCTTCCTTTGTACTGCTTGCTCAGAACCTAACATTTATTTTCATTAAAACAAAAGAATCTTTGAAGGCCTGACCATTATGCATTTAGGAAATGAAACAGGAGTTTTGATCATACAAAAATGGAGGCTAGAAACCCTGAAATTAAAATGTTTAAAAAGTAACAAAGACAGAAGAAGGCAGAGAGCATAGAATTTACCTCTGTTTTAGACAATTGCATGTAACTAGTTATCTCTACTTCCTTCCTTCACTGTAGGTAAGAGAAAAATGGGCACTTTAGAGCACAATTCACAAAACTTATTTTATATCCTGAACTTAGCACGTGCTGAATCACTCTGTAAAACTGCCTGTTTCTCTCCACTGGTTGTAACGGGACTTAAGCAGACTTGATATTTTATAGATACTTCCCATTCAAAAAGTTTGGAAGCTTTAGAAGGTCACTTGAAAACAAACTATTTGCAAGAACTGAAAATGGAGATAGACACTCTATGGGGAAGTATTTGAATGAGTTTGAATGAATAACAAGAATGAATCTTGTTACTTTCTATTTTTAATTAATTAAAAAAGGCTCTCTGTACCAGCATATACAAGGACCCTTTATGCTTCATGTTTATCTTGCTTTGTTGCTTGGAGAGTTGACACTGGTTTCTTTATTACATTCAGTTTAATGCAATTAACCAGCTGTTGAATACACTGAATTTTCAACATGATCCTGTCCTGAGCTAAATGAGTCCATGTAATAACACATCATACAGTTTACTGCCAAGACACAAGACAGTTTGCTGTAGCAAGATAATATGTAAAACATTTGAAAAAAACCCCCAAGCATTCCACTGAATATTTTGCTTTAGCAGACCATTTTTATCATCAAGGACCCTATTTATAAGACCAAAAGCTTCAATTTATGTTAAAGAGAAATTCAGAAAATTTCTTACATGATTCCTGGACTTTAAACGTGTGCTGAAATAAATATTTGTTCTCCCCATTCCCAGTGTGCCAGGATAACTGTTGGAAATACTTTGGGGCCTTAAGTGCCTAGAAAATTTTCCACTGAGCATGGCAGTCTATATTTGATCCTGAATTTCCACTTACATTCATCCACAAGAAGTAGGGTGAACTGATTTTTAGCTTTTCCATCTTGTAGCTGGGCAGTGTACACCCCTTTATCATCATCACAGAAATTCTGGATTATCAGTTCTATGAGACCTTTTCCTTTGACGAAGTTTATTTTATGTGTCTGTATAAAACAAAGGAAATATGATAAACGGAATAGTTTTTCCACAGTGGAACTGTTCCAAGGTCAGATCCTGGCACAGCATCTTGTACAACACTCACACATCACAATCCTTTTATATATGTGTCCTTATATACCTCCCTGATGTTACAGGAGTAATGAAGCCAATGCACTCTGATATTCTGTATTCTGGGATTCATCAGTTATTTGTTTATATATGTAGCTATCATAGAATTGCTTAAAATTTTCTTTGGGAGAAAGTTTCTGTTCAAATCACAACACAATACATTCGTATTGGATATTACAGACTTTTCATCTTGCCAGAATCTGTGTGATTTTTACTATAATAGAAGTGTTGCACTGAATTACGCATCTGTGGCATGTAATTGCATATTTGGGCAGTGATGAGTAATATTGCCACTGTCTTGACATCATACAGGTGCTACTGAACCTTTTATACATACACCCCAAAACCTGCCAGCTGCTTAAATATAAATATCATCATTCTGCTTTACCACCTTGTTTACTCTAAGCAAATATTATCATTACAAAGAGCTTGACAAATACTTTGTAATCCTGCATAACCATGTGAGTTCTCCAGTGTAGAAAAGACAGTTCTTGGAATAGACAAAGCCTTCAATAAATTTGCTACACATTGCTTTAAAAAAACCCCAGCATCACACTATCAGCTCTGAAATTCTTTGGCCTAGTCCTATCCCTTTGTTATATCTGTTCTTTTTGTTATCTTGGCATTGCTACACTGCATTTAACTGACAGGCAGATGATTTATATTGTTCTTCATTCTCAACTGTTCTCCCCTCTGGGCCTGTCATTCCAAATACTTTTTAAATGTTATAATATTAACTCGATATGGGAAGACAAGGAAGAGGCTAGAACATTTTAAAAAATGTGTCAGAAGGCTGGAGTGCACTGTAACACATGATGCAGTGTTATTTCCAGTGCCTCAGACTGAGAAATAAATCACTTTCACCTACTCTTAGAATTCACGAGATTGATCTGTATTCAGTTCAAAAAGAGAGAGTGCAAAGCTTGCAGCTTTGCTTGGGAAGGCAGAAGAAAAATACCCCGTCTCATTGTGAGAGATGGTGTTTCTCTGGCATCCACTGAAATGAGTTGAATTTGTTCCTCCAAGACAAAGCTCTCTGTCCTGCACAGGTGCATCTGTAGTGTCAGATGAATTACACACGCCTGAGATTTGTGGTCAGAAAATTTCCTTATAAAAGAGAAGTCTCTGCTGCAGCAAGATTTTCAGTGGCAGCCTCTCAGGAAAAGGGGTAACAGGGAGGCTGGATAAGGAGGGGACGTTCCCCGAGTGTTACCACTGAAGGTTTTGTGCAGAGGAATGTTACACTGGCTTGAACTAACAGTGTCAGTGCTGCAACCTTGCTTGATACTGGGACTGGACAGCTTGAGAATCAGACAGTTGGCTTTCTATTTATGCACAGTGGAGAACCAAACCTTAGAGTCTTCCAAAAACACACATCAAAATATCTGATAGCAATTTAGAAAACTGGGAATGTACCCATTTGCTCTATTGCCTTGTTCA
>NW_010341362.1:17889-18860 GCF_000700745.2 Antrostomus carolinensis
ACAAAACCAAACCTACTGGGGTACTTGTAAGCTCCTTGTCATTGAAGATCAAATGCAGCTCTGCATTTGGTGACAGCTTTTCAACCTCCAACCACAGTCGCACTTCTCCTTTCTCCAGAACATCAATATTCCATCCAGAAATCAGCTTGATCACTGGAAAAACAAGAACCATGGAGGGGAATTCATAGTCAAACCACAGAATTTGGCTCGACCAGGTTTATGCCAGGGTTCCCCTTTCAGAGTCTAGACATGTGGTAATGGCTTCTTACTGGTTTAACTTACATGGGTTCCTGATTTCATGGCTACGTTTCAATAACTTGTCCAGATCTGAAATGCAAAGAATAACAAGTCATTTAGATTAGTACAACTAGGCCAAAACAAATTCATTGTATTAATTTAACTTAATTTGTTAATGACTTTTATTTATGTCAAGAAGAAGATAATAAATACAAAACATTCGATAGCAGGAAGGACTAGAAAAGGTTGTGAAGATAATTCTGAATTGTCTGAATAAAATGTTGGTTTTATAAATTCAAGAAACATGTTAAAGACATTTTAAATCACTGTGATTTCAAAGATTTCACACTGTAGCTGTGTGTGAAATCTGAACTGTAATGGAAAAATGACCTTCCACGAGCATGGAATCTTCTCTTAGGGGACTGTAAAAGAAACTGCCCTTAAGCCTTCAAGGAATGGGAAACATCTTTCTAATGATGCCACTATCATTATCACTTACTATTCCTCTAAGGGAAACTTTCCTCTAAACATCTAATATTAGAAAATTATAGCACATTAGATTTCTGTTCTTGTCAATTACTAGTTTTTACCTTCTTTTGTTAAAGTGCAGCTGGCAGAGATATCGTCATCTACATCCGTGACCTCCACTGAGTATAAACCCAGATCCTTTTCTGATGGGTCTTTCAGTATAAGTTTAGATCTTAGAAAGAAATAATAATAATAATAATAATAAT
>NW_010341363.1:0-1814 GCF_000700745.2 Antrostomus carolinensis
CGCTCCCCAGCCGCCCAGGGCGGGTATCCAGCCCAGACCCGCAGTCACCTCCTTACTGAAACGCCGCGTATCTTCCTGCTGCTAAAGGAAGGAAATCTCTCCGAATATCTCTGCTGTTTGCACAGATTCTGGGTATTTCACCAGCTCGTGGTGCCCCGAGTCTGCGCACCACATCTGTCATTTCCCGGGATATTTTAGTGTCTTCATATTCGAGCCAGACTAGATAGGGATGAATAAAATATAACGGGCTGTGGGAGGTTTGGGGGCTAATTCACAAAGGCAGTATTCAGAATTCTTTACAGGTGCTTCTGTGTTCAGCAAGCTTTGAGCCATTGATTTACTGACCTAAAAAACCCCATCAAACTCCATTCCAACAAGTGAAAGAAGAAATTATGATCACAGGAACACACTTAAAAAAAAAAAAAAAAAAAAAAAAAGAAAGGAAAAAGAAAGAAAAAGAAATCTTTTTGAAGTTTCACCATCCTTCGAAGCTATTTTCCACTTGTCAGGCTCTATCCACATCTAAAACCCATCATCCCTGTGCAAACAGAGTCTCGTTCAAGTAGGAAAAAAGATTTGCTGCAATTTACAAAATAATTCCAGTCTCAACTCTGCCCAAGTTTCCGGGTCCCCTTTTCCCACCACCTCTGAGTGTAGATTTATTTGCACAAAGTATTCGACATAATTTACCAGCAACAGATTCCCTCAGAGGACAATATTGTGCATTTCTGAGAAGGAAATTACAAGTTCCATTAAAAATAAAAAGAGAAACTCTCATGCTTTTCAACGATTTCCTTTTAAAAGGCACAAAATCGAAGGCTTTGCAATAATCTCCTAGTTTGTGAAATTTTACATCAACGGGCAACCCGGTCTGATTTCCAAGATCAATGGCACTTATCGTATAAATTAGTCGATTATTGGTTTAGTAAATGGTTAAGTAAATAAATAGTTTAAGCAAAGAAGCCAAAGGTTCCTCGAGGAAGATCTCTTCAGCTTCAGTTGCAGACTCGAAACAAAAATTAAAGGAGCAAAAAAAAAATCAAAGGGCAAATATTTTGAAAACGAATTTTTAAAAATACAGTTAAAGATGGTTTATTTAGGAAGTCAGGGAGCAGAAAGACTTTCTCAGGCTGTGCTCCCGTCCAGGACAGATGCTGCTGGTTCGGTTTACAGGTCCTTTGAATCTGAACATCTGCCCTGCACAGGGAGACAGCGGAAGGACAATTAAAATCTAATCCCTCCAAAAAGGAGACGTTTTGAAACGGGCGAGATGCATATTTGATGTGTTTTAAAGCTCAGCTGTTACTTGGGAGAACGCTACACACACCTTTCATCAACCTTCACCACTGGGACTACTACTGATTTTTTGCGCTATTTCCAAATTATCCAGCAATTAGTTCAGCCGATAATAACTGGCAATTTCGTTCCCGACGCGCGTTTGCCAGTTAGAGATGCGCCTTTTCTCCCTGCCATTTTCAGCGCAAACCACTCCATTTCGTCGCTTTTGTTCCTCTCTCTTAAGGCTCAAAACCCCCGCAGCCTCATCCTCCCGGCGCGGTGGCTTCCCCCCTCACAGCCCCAGCCCCTCGCCACCGCTGCCCGTCCCCTCGGTCCCCCCCGGGCAAGGCGGGACGCGGGAGCGCAGCGCTGCCGGTCCGGGCTCGGAGCGGAGCGGAGCGGCTCGAAACAAACCGCAGCAAACTTGGCCTTTACCTAACGCCCTCTTCGGGGAAAAAAAATATAAAATAAAAAATGTTAAAGGCAAATCTGCGCCCCAGGGACGTGTCTGAACTTCGTAGGTTAAAAAAGAAAAC
>NW_010341365.1:0-23373 GCF_000700745.2 Antrostomus carolinensis
CCGGGCAGGGAGCGTGGCGGGGGGAATACACCTTCTTCCTGGGCAGGGCCCTGCGGGAAGGTAGGTCTCTGCTTTGGGGGCTCTTATTATTATTATTTTTTTTTAATTTTAAAAATATTTTTTTCCCATTTATTCTTTTTTTTTCCCTTACTTTTATCCAATTAATCCATCACTCCTACTGCTGAAGCCTTACTCACCATTTTAAACACAGACCTACAGTTTAAAGACTTGACCCAAAGTGTGTTAGGTATAAACTAGAAATTTTTTAATTTTTTTTCCCATCTATGCTTGGATTTTTTTTCAGTTTTTGCTCTGTTCTGACTTACAAAAAAAGTTGAGAGAGCTCTGATCTGATAGAGCTTCACTGTTCCCTAATAACTCAGAAATCTACAGCAGTTGGTTATAAAATAAGGCTTATTTAACCTGTGACTTTTTTTTTTTGTTACCTATTAGCGTTTAACTCTCTCAATGAGTTATGTGTCTCAGTCCTTCCAAGGTAGCAAATGTGACACCTCTGATTTCAAGCCAAACCTTTCTGATTTCATCCAAAAGGGGACAGAGATGCCATTTGGGAATGCTGTTGTGATTAGAGTCAGCTTTGTAAAGCTATTGATTGATTACAGCTGTGCACACGTGCTTTTGTGTCCTGGAGAATTAAGTGTATGGTTTGAAATCTGTTTCTCTTAACCTGCCTGTTAAAATAAAAAGCAGCTAAATCCAGCTCGTGCTTTAAGGTGAATATTTGGAACTGGGGTTTAGAAGTGATTCTAATGGCAATATCCTTTATTTACAGGTTTTAATAAGTCTTTGGGCATGAACAGGATGATTCTGTGAATTGTTTTCATTAGTCCCTGCTTTGATTGATAGGCAGTATTTCTCCTTCTTCCCTGAGGGATCATTATCTTCAAACTTTTTAAGTGTAACGTAAATAAATCTTGGTGAAAATAACCCTGAATATCCATATTTTGGAACTTTTGCCCTATATATGCTTTAAGTTTTGCTGTACATCATACATTTCATGTATCCTGTTATCTGAGCATGCAGGATCAAAACTTTTTGTAAATCAGAGGTAGATAAGAGGATGTTGATGAGGTGGTGTGGTTCTTTCTGAGCTTATATTAATACTTTATAGTTTTATCTGCCTGATACGGTTCTTGTGTAGAATAATGTGTGCTCCTGTGCGGCTGAGCTCGCTACTTCGAGCTGTTAAAGTCATATAATCCTGTAAGGTTGCATGCTGACTAATAAAATATAATATAAATGGCCTGAAGTGGATTGTATAAGAGCTATTTCTTCCTTTTCTTCCTCAGCCTCTTGTTGGTTTGGGGTTTTGGGGGGAATTTTGGTGGTTTTTTTCAATTCTCCCTCCATTTTTATACAAGTTCAGTGTGAGTGAGAGGTTCAGGGTTTTGGTGCTTGAAATTTGTTTTTCTCTATGTTGTACAGCCAGAGTGGAGCTTACACATCTACTTTCTGCCCAGATATTTCAGCTTTTTATCCCATTCCATTTAATGGTCACTTAGGGTAGTGCACTTGCTATTGCATTTGTCACTTTCCTTATCTTATCAACCTGTTTTTTTTTAATTATAGTTAACTACCTGCTAAAAATGGGCCAGGTATAGTTATTTTCCATGGATTTCCTCTAGAACCATCAGTTGGTGGTGGTGTAACTACTGACCTCGCAGAGGGGATGCTCACCTGGACATGTTTATGGGCATTCTCCTTTGATTCCCATCATAAACTCATTAGTAAAATGCAGTGATTGTGTGACAACAGAGGTAGGTTTTTGAAATCATGCACAAAACTCAACTTTGCTTTAGTGCTACCACACTGGTTTATTTAGTTTGAGGATTTAGTGCTTTATCAGCTCAAAATTGTGGCAGTGATAAAATACTGACCGTAACATTGAGCATTTCTGACAGTTTTTCTAACTCTCTGTTGCACTTTAAAACTTATTTGGCAGCCTGATTTTCTCTCTGCTTTGTAGGTGTTAACACTGAAGGGAAATACAGTACAAACATCTATAAAGTGTTCTCTTAAATTAAGAATATAAATTAAAAGACTCTTTTTCCCCAAGCTAATTCCTTGTTGTGATGCTTGCAACAACAGTCAAGAGTTTAAAGTGACACAAATCACTTCAAAACCTACATTTAAAATAATATTTAGGTACAGATAAATACTTTTTTTACTTTCCCCAGACTGAACAACCTCAAAATGGGAAGGGGATGTACTCGAGGTTTGAAACCAAGTGGGGTATGGTTGTGTCTGGGGAGGCACGAGATCAGCACCTACAAACTCTGCGGCATCTGCAGATTATCATGGGTTTTTACAGACTTGTATCACTTAACCACTTATGTAGCTGACAGCAGGGTGTAAATGTACCAAGAAGTAGCTGTTTTGTTGTTTTGTTTTGTTTTGTTTTCAAACTTCCCAAGTTTGTATAACAGCTGTTTTTTATGGCTCTGAATTTCCAGATGCAAACCTTTAAAATGAGCATCCTGTTGGATAGAGGGATGCTCATCTTGGGAAGGACTGCAGCCCACAAAAATCAGGCTGGAGGAGTGAGGGGTGTGTGACGTGTGAGCTGAAAATTAGACAAGTTCCACAGCTGATTTCTGGGCTGATAGGGAGATATTTGGCAAATTCTCTTACACTAGACCAAGTTTTAAGCGTATGAAAGGAACTATGAACGTAGAATTGAAAAACACCAGTATATGGATCTAAAACTGGTTACTTCATTTTCCCATTTCTCTGTGATGCTGCTAGAAAGTAGCAATGGTAAGAGTTTTATTTTTTTTTTTAACCCTCAGCTCTTGAGAATTCCTTTTTGACCAGCAGTATGTAAAGAACAGTCACAGTTACACAGTACTCTGTATGAGTCAGGTTTGTGTCCAAATCCTGGTTTGATAAAAATGTTTTAAGAGAAATAGCTGGAGTTTAGATGATGTGATTTTTGTTGTAGTCCATCAAGAGATGCATCTCCTAAAGGAAACAAGGGTTCTTGTCCTGCACACCACATGAAACAAGTTGTTGAAACAAGGAGGGGGGAAAAAAAGGCAAAAAAACCCCCCAAAAACTTCTTAGTACAAACCTTCTAGGGTTAATTAAGGATTCTAATCGATCCTTGCAGCAGGATTTGTGTGTTACATATCAATAAAGAGAATATACCTTTCTGCTGTCCTGCTCTAAATGTGCACCAGAAGCTCCTGAAGGTTTCAAGGTGCTGCTGATCACAGGCAGGGATTTAGGACTTTTAAAATAATTATCTTTTCCTGTATTACCTCCATCAGTGCTGCCTCTTTAAATGTCCATTGAATGGCAGCACAAGTATCAGTAGGTGTTTTGTTAAATATTTACATCCTGTAAGGCTGATATTGACTGATTCTTCCAATTTCATTCATTCTGTGGATTATTCTTCCCGTTTTCCTGACATAAAGGTATGTTGGTAAGTTGGAGAAGGCTGAAAATTAAGAACTGGACTTTGGAAACATAAGTGGGTGCTATGTCTTGAACGTTATTTGAATGAATTAAATATAAAGGAAGGTTATGGGAGTAGTTCTGATTAGCACACCAGAATTCCAGGTGCCTCTGGGATCCCAGTGCCATGTCTGGGAGGGAGCAGGACGTGCCCGGGGTGCTGGAGAAGGAGGAAGGGAGAGGTCCTCTCCTTGCCACCCATGGAGGTTTGTGGAGCGCGTGGTGGCTTTCAGCAGTTCCAGCTGACAAACAGCTCAGCTCTATGAACCAGACTCTGTCTGCAGCGAGGTACAAGTCTCAGGTGGGAATAGAGAGCAGGGATGTTTTTGTTGTGCTTTGGAGTGATGGACACTTCTCAGTTATTTATGTGACACTACTGGACTTGTTCTGCATATCATTTTTTTCTGTCTCCTCTCTTGCTCAGCGATCCTTCAGACAAAATAACTCCTAAATACTTAGTCTGTGGTTTGTTGGGTTTTTTTTTTTTACTAGGTTGCTAAAAGCAGTCCTGAAGCCCTTGGTTGGATATGTAAGCATGACCTTGGGAAATATTTAAAAAATAAATTAAGAAATGCTCAGTGGTTTGCCTGTACAGCACTGGAAACCTTGTGCTCTGTACTGGGGCACTTGTGTGTCCATCCACTCAGTCTGTGGAACACTTTTCCCTTCAAAGCCATAAAAAAACCAACCCCAAAACCAAACAAACTAGGCAAAGCTTATCTTTTACAAGTACGATTTGCCAACGCGTTCTGTAGCAGCTGATATCTTCAGAGACTGCTTTCCCTATTAAATATGCAGCTCTTAAAATTAAGTCTTAATTTAAATGCAGTGTTTCTTTTTAATGTGTGTCTCTACATCCGTCCTTCGTGGCTGAGGGCAGTTTGGAGTACGTGCAACCGCCCAAACTCAGCGGTTCAAGCTAAACGCTTACAGTTTCTAACCAAAGAGTTGTCAAATTAAAGGTGCGACGCAATCTCCTTGCTTCTGTGTTATTTAATAATAGCTGGCAGTGAATGAAAAGCACTTTGGATGTGGTGTCACACGCTCAGTTTCTCAAATAGAGAGAAGAACTTGAGACTTCGACTTGTGGAGTTGAAATGACCCGTGCGAAGTCACCCACCCCAGCCAGGAGCAGAGCGAAGCGTTCAGCCCGCTGGGTGATACCATCTGTAGAAAAAGGAGAAGCAAACAACCTTCATGTGATTATTAAAAAGCATTTAATGCCAAGATTAAGCAATTTAAATGTTGGAAACAGTCTGTCTAAAGAAACCTTTGGGGTTTTTACAGAGTTACCCTGATAAGAGGAGGAACAAACCTGAAAACTGACTACTTTTGAATGAAACAGCTTTTGGTGTCCCTAAAGCATGTTCTTGATTTATTAATTAGCGTGTTGCTTATGCATATGGCTATACTGACCCTTCTAAACGTGTGAAAGTATTTATGTGACTCATGGGGTTTCTTGGTTGGGGAGGTGGATTTTTTGGGGAAAGACAACAGTAGATTATTCTTTCTGTAAGTTTTTTAGTACTGGAGATGCCTTATAATTAGATACAAGGCATCATCAGAATTGCCAAGATTCTTCACCCTTCTGCCACTTACGTGTTTCACTTGGACCTTTGGTTTCTCATAGAACAGAGCAAAGGGACGTAAAATGAGTTGGAACCATGTGTGTTGCTCTCGGGGTTTGCAGCTACGCTACGTAAAGTATTAGAGGGTGGAAAAATAAATGTATTGATGCTGAGCCAGGTTTTTTCCTGAGCTGTGCGAGCAGCCTTAAGCTGTCTCTCAACACAGAGCAGCTTTGATTTAAAAAAATAATTAAAAAAAACCCCATGCAACAAACAAAACAACAACAATTTGCTCTTTCTCCTCCTTTTTTGCCAGGGTGAGGGTGATGCAGGGTCCCCCAAACACGTGGAGTGGGCAGCAAAAAGAGGCCACTAACTGTGCTCATCCTTGTGGGATTTAATGTCACCAGAGCCCAGCTTGAGCAGAGTTTAAAAGGTGGCTTTAAACTGCTGTTGTACCACATGGGTTTGAACTTGGGAGCAGCCATTTAACGAGGTGCTGGAGTCCAGACCGTGACAGATGTCCACTGAGATGCCCCTGTTGTCACGGGATTGTCCTTGGTTCCTAGACAAATGTGATCCTGCCGTTCTTTGGTTGCACCCTCATCCAGAGTAAATCTGAGTTTCTTCGTTATGTGATGGTTGGATCAACTAAATTAACCACAGAGTGCTTGCTAGGGTGTAGTTCACAAACATGGAGTAAACCCGTATGAGATGTTGTAGTTCAGAGGCAGCAGTCTCGCGATGTGTGCGTGTCCGTGCTGGTGCTGGTAGTGAAAAATACGAGAGGCACCAAAATACGATGCAGGAGGTTCAATTCTGGACTGAATCGAAGTTTTGAAACCCCCTGCTAAAGTGTTTAACGGTATCGATGGGAGTTTCTGAGGAAGAGATGTGGAGGAAGAATTCAAATATGAAAATTTGACGGGTTTACATCATTTGGTGCATTAAGGAGAGCGTGGCCAGCAGGTCGAGGGAGGTTCTCCTTCCCCTCTGCTCTGCCCTGGTGAGGCCACAGCTGGAGTGTTGTCTCCAGTTCTGGACTCCCCATTTCAAGAGGGACAGGGAACTCCTGGAGAGAGTCCAGGGGAGGCTGCAAAGATGATTAAGGGGCTGGAGCATCTTTCTGATGAGGAGAGACTGAGAGAGCTGGGACTGTTCAACCTGGAGAAGAGAAGACTGAGAGGGGATCTCATCAATGCTGATCAATATCTAAAGGGCTGGTGTCAAGAGGATGGGGCCAGACTCTTCTCAGTGGTGGCCAGCGATAGGACAAGGGGCACAAACTGGAGCACAGGAGGTTGCACTTAAACATGAGGAAAAACTTCTTTGCTGTGAGGGTGTTGGAGCCCTGGGACAGGCTGCCCAGAGAGGGTGTGGAATCTCCATCTCTGGAGATGTTCAAACCCACCTGGACACCATCCTGTGCAACCTGGTGTAGGCCATCACTAGTCTGTGATTCTGTGACTTGGAGAAACCCTAGATGAATTTTGAGGTCCAGTAGTAATTTCACATGACCTTGTTGATAGAATTTGGAGTTCCAGCTCGATTAAATGGCTATAAAATAAGCAGAACAGCGGGTTGCCATTGAACCAGGCCGGGCTGGAAGCTGTTGGGTCAGCAGTTGTCAATTGCTGGGTGTGGAAGCGGCCGGTTGCAGAGCGTTGGTGGCAGAGATGCCTTCATCCTGGTGTGGGGAATGTGCCTGGGGGAAATCCTGTAAACTTCCACCTGGGGAAAATCCTGTCAAATTAAACCTGAAGTGCTTTGAAGTCCTGGCAGGCGGCTGGTGTGCCGGTGGCCGTGATGGTGGTAATGGAGTGCTGCTCCAAATGACAAGGTCTGAGCGTTCATCCCATCCAGCCTCTGCTGATGGGATTCTCAAGTCCTCTGCCAGCCAGATACCTCACCCCTATCTCAGGGGAAGTGGTTTGTGTTACCTGACCATTTTTTGAGCAGTCTTTCTCCCAGCCCCACCATTTGCAGATTCTTTACCCAATGCAGTAATGACCAGAGCCTGTGCAAGGTAAATATTTGTCAGCTAACTAGTCTAAAACATCTACTGCAAGTGAGTTAAATCTCTTTTATCTCATCTCAAGATACTCATAATCCAAAATCATAGAATCATAGATTGGTTTGGGTTGGAAGGGACCTTAAAGCTCATCCAGTTCCACCCCCCCTGCCAGCAGCAGGGACACCTTCCACTAGACCAGGTTGCTCAAAGCCTCATCCAGCCTGGCCACAAACACTTCCAGGGAGGGGGCATCCACAACTTCCTTGGGCAACCTGTTCCAGTGTCTGACCACCCTCACAGTGAAGAACTTCTTCCTAATATCTCATCTAAACCTCCCCTCTTTCAGTTTAATCAAGTGTTGATTTGGCAAGGGGGAAAAAAAAAATACCTTTCCTGCTATCACCCGTGGTTGGTGTGTGTGAGCTTCATCCTGGAAAGGAGGAGATGTCAACACTATGGGAATTTTCCCCTCCCTATTAAATTTAATTCTCTTCGTGGCCAGATCTCCATCCCTGAGTCTCTCCTCTGGCCCAACACTGACCTGCCTGGAAGGAGCAGCTGAGGATTGCCCCATGGAAGGGGTGTCCCCCATGGCACCGAGCCACGGCACCTGCCTTCCTCCTGCCTCCCTCCCCTGCCTGCCTGCGGGCAGCGTGCCAGAGGTAGGGAGGGGGCACGGCCGGGACGGGCAGAGCTCTGCCTGCAAAGGTTGAACAGCTCTTGAGTTATGTCTTAATTGACATACAGCAGCCCAGGAGCTGCTCTAATTTGGGCTCCTCTCCTCTTGCTGTGTTCCACCAGGAGGTGGACACTGCGTGGCCTGGCTCTGCTGTGTGTTTGTATCACGGGGGCCCAAAGATCTGTCTTGAATGCAGGTGGCAGATGGCATGTGATGCTGACTTCATTTTTTTAAAAAAATCAGTTCTTCAGGTTGGTTACATTTTGGTGATCGTCTTAAAACAAAAATGGCATCGTATCTTTGAGCCTTTGGAGCAGCTTTGTTAGCCCAGGGTGTTAAGGGGAAGCATTTTTTTAGCCTAGTTACGTTCCAGATAGTATCTGAAATGGAAACTCATGCAATGTTTTATCTCCTCCTGCAATAACTTTGGGGGAAGTTTGTACCATGAGCGTGGAGAATGTCATATCCTTACCATCACCATGGAGCTAAGCTTGAATGATGGGCTCCCGCAAGACTTGGGTGTTACCCAAGGCAGTTAATGACAGAACAAGGGGAAATGGGTTTAAACTGGAAGAGGGGAGGTTTAGATTAGATACTAGGAAGAAGTTCTTCACTGTGAGGGTGGTCAGACAGTGTCCCAGGTTGGCCAGAGAAGCTGTGGCTGCTCCTCCCTGGAAGTGTTGAAGGCCAGGCTGGATGAGGCTTTGAGCAACCTGGTCTAGTGGAAGGTGTCCCTGCTGCTGGCAGGGGGGTTGGAACTGGATGAGCTTTCAGGTCCCTTCCAACCCAAACCAGTCTGGATTCTATGGTTCTGTGCTTCTACCTTGATCCTTGTCAAACCCCTGCTCTCCCCAGCAAACAAGAACATTGTGAGTGTGGAGGGCTGGCTTCTGTTAAGCTTTGCTGCAGAAATTGAATGGAGTAGAAACCAAAGGAGATGTGTTTCTGCTCAAGGATCCCCAGATCTTTGTGAGAACAGATCTAGAATACAGCACAAGAACCAGGAGGACACAACTCTTGGCAGTCTGGCAGTGGTCATTCTTTACCATGAAGCAATGCAGGGCTTTGCATGGACTATGCAGGCTTTTGAGACCAAAAAAAATCCCAAAGACAGAAAGCAAGGTGTCCCGAAGAAGTGTTTCTGCATCTGGGAGAGAATAAAACTGCTTTCAAAAGTAATTTAGATTTGGTTTCCACTTACCACAACAGGCTTCCCTCGCTCTCCCTTCCCTTCTTTCCACAGTTCTGACCTCCTCCCAGTGAGGTTTCCGTTGGGTTAGGAGGTTTGAGGGGCTTCTCTCAATGCTCCTCTGGACCATTTGGTTGGGAGCAGTGCAAGACAGAGTTAACACCCGCATCTTTACCTGCTTTTTTTCCATAAAAATGCCACATAGCGCGATATTCCTGTCCTAGGGGTACCATATGCAACTCCACTTCAAAAGCATCTGCTCCATTGTGCTGCAAATGAGATGTTCCAGCCTTTGCTGCTTGGAAAGCCAGCAGAATGGTATTTGTACTTGTAAATTTGCCTTTTTATCTTTTAAAATGGCATTCACGCCGGTGTCTGTCCTTCTGTCACCTTGTTAAGCCTTCAATTACAGATCGGGATTGGGAAATGTGGTCTCAAGTTCATGGATCTTCCTGCTCATGGATTGGAGATTTTCTGAAGTAGAGATTTTGCCTTTTTACCTGGAACTGGAAATGTAGATGAAAGGCTAAGGTGATAACGTGTCCAGCTTGATAGTTGTCTGTGTGTAATGATTTTCTATGGATTGTGTATGTGTTGATAACTCAAAGAGCACAGTCCCTTCTCCAGCTGCACTGGGAAGGGGAGGCAGGGGAAGATCTGCTGGGTCTCGTGCACAGCGAGTGAGTCCCAGATGTTACTTGTGATGAATCCCATGAAATCCAGTGGCTGCCTACACATAGTTGCCTGTAATTATCCTAGAAATAGGTTGGAGCCTGACAGTACACCCCATGGCTATATTAAGGATGTCATCTGTGCGTTTGGGAACGCAGCTTAAAGCAGTCACCATACTAGGAAACAGATACAGAGTCCCTGGTTATCGAGCAGGCAGTCATGGAGAGTGTGATAAAGTCATGAGGAGATGTCAGGGATGCTGTAACCCCCAGGTGACAGCACAGGGTGCCTTCACAGAGATGTGATGTCATGTAGAGTGTGATGAAGTCATGAGGAGATGTCGGGGATGCTGTGACCCCCAGGTGACAGCGCAGGGTGCCTTCACAGAGATGTGATGTCATGTAGAGTGTGATGAAGTCATGAGGAGGTGTAGGGGATGCTGTGACCCCCAGGTGACAGCGCAGGGTGCCTTCACAGAGATGTGATGTCATGTAGAGTGTGATGAAGTAATGAGGAGATGTCAGGGATGCTGTGACCCAGAGGTGACAGTGCAGGGTGCCTTCACAGAGATGTGATGTCATGTGCTGAGAGCATCTGCAACTACCAGAAATAGAAACTGGGCTGACCACAGGAGCACAGGTCCGAGGCGCGTGGTCTGAAGGGTTTGTTGGAAGAAGCAGCAATCTCCTTCCTTACCTCTGACTGCTGAAAACTTAAAGGCTGATAGCAGCAAACCACAGAGCAGCGCTCGAGCAGAAGCACACAGACAACCAGGAAGCACCTGCTCGAGCAGATGGCACCCGCTGCATGGGGGGAGAGGGGCAGCAGAGCCCCCAGCCACCCCGGGAACGCAGAGGAGAGGCAGAACAGCAGGCTGGATGAGAAACACTCGGCAGTTGAAGCTGTACGGTGTGGAATATCCCTACCCAAGCACCTGAGGGTGCCTTATCATAAATGCTATCGAAGAGATGGTTATATATACACTGTGGGAACCAACCTGGCCACCTGCACCTTAGGTTTTCTGCTAGATGTTCACCTGCAGGTGCCTTCTGAGCCGTTCAGGTGAGTATTGCAGTGTGATCGTGGTGGTTGGTTACCTGTGCCACGTTGCTTCCTCACTGTGTAGCAGTTTTTTGGGGGGAAGATGAGTACAGCTCGTGGTTTGTCTTGTACTAATACTTCTGTTAGTACTTATTTACTCCAATTAGTGCTTTGATTTGCTTTGATTGTGGTGTGGACAGGGGTAAGGTTAACGATATACAACTTCTTGTCTTGGATGCAGCTAAACACAAATTAGCTGAGGACACTTATTCCCTTCCCCTCTCTCTCCAGATGTGTTCAGATTGTCATCCCTAATTCTGTCTGCTCCTCTCTGTACCTGTAGTATTCCAGAAACTGCAGTGTGATATAACTGCATTGTACCTGAGGCCCCACTTACCTCGTTCAGGTGTCCAGCAAGGCTCAGAGAAGGTGCTCACATCAGCTGAAGGTTTATTCTGTGTTTTAGTTGAAGGAATATGAGGAAAAAGATGTAAGAATTGTAGCGTTCCTCTGCGTTCTCAGAGAAGTTCAGTCGATGTTTGGAGAGTGATTCAGGAGCTGGAATTTTCCTTTAAGATTCCAAAGACCTCTGAAAAACCAACGAGGGGTGGGTTTTTAGTCCTTCTGTCATATTTTTGTGGCAGTGAGCTGGTTTAGATGGAATGTGGCTTTACTAAGGTCACCTTTGCTCTGCTCCCTCCCTGTACCCTGACACAGTTCTGTGCTCACTAACCTGGCAAGGCTGTAGCGTGCCTGGATGAGGCCCAGCATCCTCAAACAGACTTAAGATTTGAGAAGAGATCTCTGTGCAGCCGCCAGCACGTTGGAAAAGTAATATTAATAATAATTAATAACACAGAGGGGTCTGGGAGAGCAGTACCCTTTATTGGGGGGGTGGGGGGTGCACTGTGTCTCTGGTGAACTGCAAACTAAGTTCTTCAGGAGGAGATGGCAAGTGAGAGTGGGATGTGCCGGACTGCAGGCTGAGAGGCTCGAGGCAAATAGCTGCAGGTAATTCTAATATTTAGAAATTATTAGTAAAATTAGAAATTCTAATATTTAGAAATTATTAGTAAAATTAGAAATTCTAATATTTAGAAATTATTAGTAAGAACTGTCTAAGCTGGAGGTAGTTTTCTCCTGCTTGTACTGGATGCAGGAGAATCGAGTATGATGCAACAGTGAGCAAGCACATGGTACATGGCAGGGAAGTTGGGAGAAGAAGCTCCATCAACCCAGTTCCTCCTCCTTTTGCACAAGTTTATTTTCTACAGGCTTCTTAAATTTCTTCAAACTCCAAGCCATTTAAATTTTGACTTGAATTCCATTTTGTGGAGTCACATTCTTTCAAGAAGGCATTCGGTGTGTTAATTAATATCCCTCTGACCACATCAGCACCGAAATTACGTTGCGTCAGGAGCCTGTGCTCTGACATTTCCTAAACCAGCTCTTTGGTTTGACCAAGCTTGCAAACCTGACTGGATTTATTCCATGATATCAAGTTGTTTTGATTTTACTTGGTTCCAGTATCTTGGTCCTTGGATGCAGCAAAGAACAGGGCATTGCAGTTCTGGATCATAAAGTTTCTGAAAGGTAGAGAAGAAACAGCAGTTTTGCCCTAAAAAAAACAAACTAAAAGTAGAAGCTGGTTGGTTCCTCTGCCACCGTATTAAAGGGTTTTCCATCTGCATCCAGGGCTATTTCCAGCTCTCCCTCAAATCTCTTCTCTACCCCCAAGGAAGCTTTGTCCAGTTCCCCGTTTGCCTCTTCTCCACCCTGCCCTTGGGGAGGATGAAGGACTGTCCCACCTCCTGGGTGAGGACAGATGCTGGTTCTTTCTCAGTGGGTGGTAGCTCAAAGCCAGAGCTGACTTTTTCTAAAGGGTGCTGGCTACAGGAGCTGTGAGCATTTCCCTTCCCTGAACTCACAGAATCACAGAGTGTTGGGGATTGGAAGGGACCTCTAAAGATCATCCAGTTCAATCCCCCTGCCAAAGCAGGTTCCCTACAGTAGGTCACACAGGATGGTGTCCAGGTGGGTTTGAACATCTCCAGAGAAGGAGACTCCACACCCTCTCTGGGCAGCCTGGCCCAGGGCTCTGACACCCTCACAGTGAAGTAGTTTTCCCTCATGTTTACGTGGATCCTCCTGTGCTCCAGCTTGCCCCTTGTCCTGCTGTTGGACATCACTGAGAAGAGCCTGGCTCCATCCTCCTGACATTCGCCCTTTACATATTTATAAACATTAATGAGGTCACCCCTCAGTCTCCTCTTCTCCAAGCTAAAGAGCCCCAGCTCCCTCAGCCTTTCCTCAGCAGGGAGATGCTCCACTCCCTTCATCACCTTTATGTCTCTGCGCTGGACTCTTCCAAACAGTTCAAGAAGGACAGGGAATGACACCAAACTCCCTCTGCCTTACTTCATCTTCCTACGTGTGCTCTTACAAACTTCCTTTGCAAAGAGGATAAGGCAAAAACAAACCCAAACAAGACCTCCAGAGCCTGTAGCCAGGTCCTGGCGCAGCACCCCGGCACTCTCCTTTGCCATCCCCGCACCCAAACGCGGCCGTAGGCGGGTGCTGTCTGGGATGAGCCACCTCCCTGGCCAAGGGAGATAAGGGGACAGGCAGGGGCCTCGTGTGCTGGTGAGCAAGGACACAGATAGGGAAGGATGGAGCTGCTCTGGGGCTGGGGTTGGGCTGGAACTGCTTTTATTTTACTTTTTTTATCTTTTTTTTTGTTGTTTTTTTGGCGGGAGCTCTGTCTGTGTGTGTGTGTGAAGCAGATGACTTGAAAAAAAACTGTGTGTTTGTCCCCAAATTGATCTCCCTGGAGGATCCTGATATTTAAATACTGTTACATTAAAAAGATATGCATATTTGCCTTTAAAATGCCTTCCCTGCTGTCCAAATTTCAAAGCAAAGAGGGTTTTTTTGCAGTTTCTTTTTGGCATTCCCCCTATCCCCAGTGAAATAGATGTATGTGAGATCAGGAATATTTAACTTGATCTTTAATTTCTTCTAACTAGCCTAAAATTCTTCTGGAAGATTTTGGCGTATTCCTTCCCTATCATAATTCTTCTAGGAAAATTGTAGAGTCTTGGAAAATGTATTTCCTGTCTAAACGCTGATCCTCCTACTCTCAATGAATCACTTGTGCTCTGGTGTTGCTTTGGGCTGACTTCCCTATTGACTTCAGTGCCTGGGATTTAATTAAAAATCTTGGGATGTTATTTGGAGCTATAAAACTACATAGGATTCTTCACTGTGCAGGGGGATTATGGCAATTAAAAAAAAAAAATAAATTAAGAAAATTAAATATTTGCATATTAACTGTCCTTGGTGTGAACTGAAGAGTTGTTTCGTGTTCCTGCATCCGCCGCTCTTGCAGACTTGTTTTATCCCATCCTCAGCGTAAAGCAGCACTTCTTCCCTTTCCAAACCTGTAAACAAACCTCAGGCATGGGACAGGGGGGGTCTCACATGGAATTATAGGTTTTTTGGGGGTATTTTATAGGGGAGAAATTACCCCCAGAAATTCTCCGTCGCTTTGAGAATGTCTGGGTGTTCCCCGAATGGGTGGGCCCTTCCTGTGGAGTCACAGTCCTCGCTGGCAGAGCTTCCCCAGTGCCCAGCAAAACTCATAGTTTGGCTACTAAGGGACTTGAATCTCATCAGGCTGACCGAGCTTTAGGGTGAAAAGGAGCAGTTTTAGTCCTTTTTAGTCCTTTTTACACCCAGCCTTTTTAGGTGGGGTGTATTTAGGGGCTCTTTTGCATTGATGCTGTTGTTTCGTGTCCTTTGAAGAAAGCACCTGCAGAAAGAGCAGTGCTTTATTTAAAATAAATAAATTTAAAATGCCAACAAGAAAACCCTGCAGCCTGTAACTTGCTGTACACACCCATGGGGCTGTCGAGCAGGTCCTGTGCTGCTCGGACCCATGGGGACATTATCTCCACCTCTCCCTGCTGCAGCAGGCTGAGGAAGATAAAGGGGCACGGTGCTGCAGCAGCAGCTGAGCTCACTGAGCCTCCCCTCCAGCATCAGCCAACACATCCCTTGTCATTCCACAAGGAAGAGTTGTCTCCATGGAGAAAATCATGGAATCCCAGACTGGTTTGGGTTGGGAGGGACCTGCAAGCTCATCCAGTCCCAACCCCCCTGCCATCAGCAGGGCCACCTTCCACTAGACCAGGTTGCTCAAAGCCTCATCCAGCCTGGCCAAGAACACTTCCAGGGAGGAGCAGCCACAGCTTCTCTGGGCAACCTGGGACACTGGCTCACCACCCTCACACCAAACAATTTCTTCCTCACATCTCAGCTCCATCTCCCCTCTGCCACTTTCAAGCCATCACCCCTTGTCCTGTCACTCCCTGCCCTTATAAATCTCCCCCTAAAGTACCATCAACCTGCTGTAAAGAGGAGGGGTGAGGGTAGACTCCAGCAAGACCTGGTGTAGCATCACCAGTACCTACGTTAGGTTTCAGGAGTGTCTGAGCAGACAATGATCTCTCCACGCTTGAAAAGCTCAAATAATTTTTGCATGCAGACAGGAGCTATTTTAACAACTGGCCATATGTTAAAATAACACAGGAGTTGTCTAGAGTGTCTGAAGTTGTAGGTTAGTTTAAAATAACACAGGAGTTGTATAGAGTGTCTTAAATTGCAAGTTAGTTTAAAAATCATAGATGAGTTTCATATTTTTTTAGAACACTTACTGCTCATATTTACCAAAGCCAATACAACTTCTAACAACCCCATCGGTTAAGCCAGGATTAGTGGGTTTGAACTGTTTTATACCATTTATAGAACAATACAAAAGTGGACAGTTGAAGCAAAAAACCCAAATATCTGTGTTTCTGAAACATTACTGACCTGGCATGCCAGCAAAAATAGGGATCAGACACCGAAAATAACCTTTGGCATACTGACCAATTGACTGGAATGTCTTATTTTTGCCTGATCCACGCCATCCTTTGCTTGGAATTGAAATCTTTATCCCCCTTTGCAGAAGGTCTGACCCACATTTTGCGTTGTTTGTTTTTCTTTTCCAGGTTAAAGAACTCGTTCTTGACAACTGTAGGTCGTACGAAGGCAAAATCGAAGGTCTTACAGATGAATTTGAAGAGCTGGAATTCTTAAGTACAATCAACGTAGGCTTAACCTCAGTTGCAAACTTACCAAAGTTAAACAAACTTAAGAAGGTAAATAAAATATCCTCCTATATAAAATAAAATGCCATCATTCCTCCCTCTTTGCACTTTACACTTTACACTCCCACCCGTGTAAAATAACTGTTTGTATAAAAACCATCATTTAACTGACCAAACTGCTTTGTTGATAACGTGTTTGCATTAAAAACTCAAGATGTTTATGTGCCTTTTTAGCTCGAGCTAAGCGACAACAGAATCTCAGGAGGACTGGAAGTGTTGGCAGAAAAGTGTCCGAACCTCACGCATCTAAATCTAAGCGGCAACAAAATTAAAGATCTCGGTACAATAGAACCTCTGGTAAGTTGATGTGGCATGGGGTGAAATCAAACCCTAATTTTGGGATGAGTATAGAGGTATTTTGGGCTTGGAAAGTCCAAAGTGACTCTCAGTGGAGTGTTTTGGGTGCTTATCTCTCTGGCCATGCCCTGGTTGTCCCACAGCCCTGCCCCGGGCTGTGCCCGCAGCGTGAGCGGCTGCTTCCCTCTAGTGGCTTCCACATGGTGGCCTGGGCTGCGGGTCTGTCTCCCTGACACTCTGCTTTGAGCTCAGTGTGTTTTCCATGAAGTTTTGGGTCTAAAATCACCACCCAGGGGTGCAGTGGGAGGTGGTGATAGTAGGAACCAGCTGCAGCACCGTGTGCCTCCGAACTGGGCTCGCTCGCTGCAGCTGGGCAGAGGTCACGGAGCTTCTGACTCGTTCATGCTGGTTTCCATCACCTCTCGTGCTCACGGTCATTCTGCCTCTTATTTCAAGTGCTGAGATCAAGTTTGTCAGGTTGCAGTCCCAAAAAGCATCCACATATCAGTTCTGGTAGTGCTGTTTTCTAGTTTTTGGGTTGTGTGTCCTTTGCTGTCCAGAAATTAAAGCGTTTCAACTCGTGTATTTCCAATAGACTTGCTCTTAAAACGTCTCAAGGAGCAGTTCTTGGATGAGCCCAGCTTGGATCTCCTCTCCCCCAGCAGAAGGGGAGAGCAGAGCAGTTCAACTCATGTAACTTAACAGATGAGAGAGAGGATTGTAGCTGCTCCCAGCTTCAGGCTTATTGTTTTCTTGATGTCACTGTTGCTCTACATACTGAACTCCAAAAGGGAGATAACTTCATAAGGCTTGATACAAATCCTCAACTGCTCGTGCTTTTGTTGTTAGTCCTTTGAAGTGCTGTGGCTAGTGCAGACCTCCTCAATAAATAATTAAATAAATAAAAATTAAGCAGGAATTGATTTCCTGTTCAGTTTCTGAGCCTTTTTGCATTTTTCCAAAGGCTAAAGTACAATCATCAATATTTTTAAAATCTCTTTTAGCAAAATTATTGTGTCCAAAGAATAGTCTGTTTCTTCTCCCGTTGGAAGTAGTAGTTTAAAAATACCTGATTACTGGCTCCTTGTGCTCTTGGGATAACTGACTGGACTAATATTTACTCTTAGCTCAGCCCCTCGCAGCGTGTGTGATTTTGAACGTTACCTTTTTCCCAAACTTCAGTCTTCTACTTTGTGAGATGCTGAACTTGAGAGAACATTTTAGATACCAAAGCAGCAGCCTCCAGGCATTGCACATTTCTCTTCCACACCAATTTAGTCGGCAGAGACCAAAATGACCCTTTTGACACGAGAAACTCTTGAGCACTTTAACTCTGGTCGCTGTTGCCTTCGCTGCTCTGTAGAGAATTGTTGTAACAATGAACTGGAGAGTTTTATTTTTTTGTTTCTTTGCAGAAAAAGTTAGAAAACCTGAAGAGTCTAGATCTTTTCAATTGCGAGGTAACCAACTTGAATGATTATAGAGAAAACGTATTCAAGCTCCTCCCTCAACTCACATACCTCGATGGCTACGATCGGGATGACAAAGAAGCGCCGGACTCTGATGCAGAGGGCTACGTGGAGGGCTTAGACGACGAGGAGGAAGATGAAGATGGTATGTGAATTGTGCTACTTGGTGTACGTAAGTTAAAAGATCCATATGCTGCCTAGTACATTTTGCTTCCAGCTCTGACTTGTTGGCAAGAGAAGGGTGTTCTCAGCAGCTCCTTCCTGACTGATGTAAAGGAGAAGTACCTCAGTGTCCTCTGAAGGAACGAGGGGAAAAGGAGATGGGCAGGGCCTGAAAGAGCTACTTTCTCAGTCTTATCTCTAGTGAAAGATCGGGATGACAAAGAAGCGCCGGACTCTGATGCAGAGGGCTACGTGGAGGGCTTAGACGACGAGGAGGAAGATGAAGATGGTAAGTGAATTTGTGCTACTTGGTGTACGATTGATGTGCTCTGTGGTACGTTTTGCTTCCAGCCCTGACTTGTTGGCAGGAGAAGGAATGTCCTCAGCAGCTCTTTCTGGCTCGTGTAAAGCAGGAGTATCTCAGTGTCCTCTGAAGGAACAAGGGGAGAGGAGATGGTTAGGACTTGAAAGAGCTACTTCCTCAGCTGTATCTATAGTCAAGGGTGGGGAGTGGAAGAGTGGTAGAAGAAAGGGGCCAGGAGGAGGAGTAAAGCACTGAAAGAGTTCAGGGAAGAGTAAAGCCCAGGGGATGAGGCCATAGGGAAGAACTGGGTAAGAAAGGATGGCATGCACACAGTGCAGTTTTCCAGGAATAATGTGATCAGGGAAGTATGAGCAGTTGTGTAGACCCTGATGGAGAAGGGTGGGGTGGAGAACCAGACTGGGCATAGAAACAAACAGCTGAGCCAAGGAATTAAGGAGCCAAGGCATTAATAGGAGGTTGTAGCTACTCCATGAGGACAAAGTAGAGGCAAAAAAAATCAGGCAGAAGAGAGGAGGGTGTGTGTAGTGAAGTCTGCCTGGGGGCAAGCTCTGTGAAAGGCACGAATGAAGCAGCAAACAACTTCTGTAACGTTAGGAAAATGCAGAGTGTGTCTCAGTGTGACTGTAGGTGCTGTTGTGCCTCCCCAGCAGACTGCACTGGGAGGCACCAGCGCATCGGTCGGATGAGTATCCGGCTGAGTTGGGGGAATTTGCTAGACTCTTCAAACCCAACTGCACAGCAAAAGCAGAATAGCTGGACTTGCATTTTTCCCCCTCGAGTGCTGAATGTGAGCTCTGGTGAGGGCAGTGCCTGGCAGAGCTGTGCATTCAGCCAGGTACAGCAGGGACAGGTTCTCCTCATCAGAGCACACAAGTCTGGGCCTGGGTTCAAGTGCATGAAAAAAAAAGCAGCTCTGTAACACTATTCCTGCAGCATGGAAAAATGGTTTCTGGTTTATTGCTTGGGCTAGTTGCATTTCATCTCTTTCCTCTTGAAAAGAGATTGCAAACCCATAAGATGGATTGTGTGTGACGCTCTTACATCGCTCTGGCAGTGTAAAGGCAAGAGGTCTCCCTTGGGGAGGGTTCCCAGTGCATGGTTGGCTTGTCAGGTTCTGCTCTATCCCCGGTGGGAGCAGATGGACACTTGCAAATGAAGAGCTGCAAGTGTCCCACAGGCTCAGAAATGTGTCTTGTCGTGGGAACTGGAGCAGCTGAAGCTCAAGCAGTCCCCAGGCTGCCGTGACTTACTGCCAAGGCCCCTTGCAGCCCTAGAGCAGCTCAGACCATGGGTCCAGCTGCCACACTACCCTGTCAGCAGGATAAAGAGGCACAGGGCTACATCTAGTCCTGTCTGGCAGCTGGAGAGCTGCTTTTAATTCTGTACTGCCCTTAAAAAACGCTTCCAGTTTGCTCCTTGTGTTGGTAGGAGGTCACATCTCAGATGGCAATGTTGGGGGGGGAGGAAACAGTAAACTTTAAATGTCTGAGTGGATAATTTTGTTTGTATAGAAGAGGAGTACGATGATGACGCTCAGGTAGTAGAAGATGAAGAAGATGAGGAGGAAGAGGAGGAAGGAGAAGAGGAGGATGTGAGCGGCGAAGAGGAGGTGAGGATTTCTGCAGTTAATAATGGGTGTGGAGTGAATGTTCTCTTAACTGGGAATAGTTGGCAAGAAACAGACCAAATATTGGAGGCTTTTAGTACATGAAGGGTGTCCTTTTTCACTGGAGAAGCGTGGCAGTGGGGGGTGGCTTTGAGGCATGCCTGTCTATGAGCCAGCTGCCATCTAGTGACCATGGACATGAAGTCGTTCTGCTCGCTGAGCTGTCAAAAACCACTGGGGAAGATCTGCAGACCTGGTTTGTGATGCCTTTGAAGGGCTGGGGTTACAGCCTCTGTACAGACAAGATAGTGGTACCTGAATTACTGACCCTGTGATCTCACAACAAGGTTCTACCTTGTGATTCTTCAGGATGCTTAAATTTTTAGTGTGGTCACAGAATCACAGGGGTTGGAAGGGACCTCAGGAGATCATCTAGTCCAACCCTCCTGCCAAAGCAGGTTACCTACAGCAGGTTGCACAGGAAAGCATCCAGGTGGGTTTTGAACATCTCCAGAGATGGAGACTCCACACCCTCCCTGGGCAGCTCATTCCAGTGCTCCAACACCCTCACAGTGAAGAAGTTTTTCCTTAGGTTTGTCTGTAACTTCTGGTGTTCCAGTTTGTGCCCATTGCCCCTTGTCCTGTCACTGGGCACCACTGAGAAGAGCCCGGCCCCATCCATTTGGGTTTAGTTCTTAGTGTGTAGGGTGTGATGAGCTGGTCACAGTCTGCTGAGACTTTGCTGTTAGCACAACCACTGGGAATGGGGCTCAGATTTGACTGTGGGAGGTTTTATTATCTGTCCTCCAACCAACCAGTCTTAGATATTTAACTGCCACTCCTGAATTGGTTGGTCAACCTCTTCTCAAAACCAACAGCAGCAACTCAGGCTCTGGAGGTGTCTGTGTTTTAACTCTCTCTGCCCCTAGAACGTCTCCTGGCATCAATAGGACATCAACAAAATTTGCAGCTCTATATCAGTTGAAGTATAAAACTATTCTCTGGCTGAAGGTTTGAAGCTAGAAGTGGCTGCTCTGATTGCTTGTGATTTTCTGCAACGAAACTTGGGCCAGAGTCCAGTTACACTGGAGCAAAAAAACCTGCACTTATATAAGTGTGTGGGAAGTGCCTGCCTTTTTATTTGGCTTTTGTTTCAAATGCTTCAAGGACTTTCTCTCTGTTGTAAAATCCTGTTGGGATATTGCCAAGTTGTGAAAGGTCCTGCACTGAAACTGACTTTGTAAATCTTTTTTTTTTTTTTAATTATTATTATTTTTTATTTTTAAATCCAGGAGGATGAAGAAGGCTACAACGACGGTGAGGTAGACGATGATGAAGATGAAGAAGAGCCCGGTATGGCACCAATCCAGTTTTTGCTAGAGATGAAATAATATGTTTTAAAAAGTAAAATACCATTTTCTAAAAAGCAGGCTGGTGTTTGTTTGTGTTCCTGCTCCTTTGACAGCGAGGCAGTTGCCAATGTAGCAGCTTGTTGAACTTGTTCAACTTCTCAGCAGCACCAACTTCTCAGCAGCACGAGGGAGCGCTCATCTGACTCAAGTTGTGTTTTATTTTCTAGATGAAGAACGGGGACAGAAGAGAAAACGAGAACCTGAAGACGAAGGGGATGAAGACGACTAAACTGAATAACCTATTTTGAAAATTTCCTATTGTGATTTGACTGTTTTTACCCTGTATTTCCCCTCCCCACACCCTCAACCTTTTTTTTTTTTTTCTGTTTTTTTTCTTTTTTTTTTTTTTTTTTTTTTTTCTGATTGTAATGTTGCTGTGGGAACGAGAGGGAGAAGCAGACTGGGTGGGCAAGGGAATAAAATACTATTTTTACTGCCACTCCTCCTCCTATTCATTTTAAATTTCTTTCTTTTTTTTGTCCTTCTCTTAGTCCCTGTAACTGCAATAGTAAGTATAAACCAAGTGGTAATTTGTTTCTTATTATTGGAGTGGATAGTTTGACATCTTTCAAAACAAACAAACAAACAAAGACACGAAAGTTTCAAGAGCAGTGGATGATGTAACCCAAACACACAGACTCTGTTCTGAGGCAGCTCCATAGCCTTGGTTCTTGGGATTTTTCCACCGTTGCCAGTCACTAAAATAACATTGTAAGGGGTTTTTTTTTTTTGGGGGGGGATGCTGCAAATCCAGGCAAAGCATCCTTCCACAGCAACAGGGGTGAGAATGGCATATGGATAAAGTGATTTCTTTGTTGCCTGTCCGGGAATGACTGCCATTTTCAGCCAATGCTTTCCCTGCTTTTCTGTAGGTACCTTTTATTTTGCTGTTTGTAAATAGTGACCAAATGTTTTTGTTGGGGTTTTGGGGTTGTTTTGGGGTTTTTTGGGGGTTGGGTGTTCCTTTGGATCTGGTTTGTGGGGTGAATTTGCAATCTCTCCCCTTCCCTCCCCACCCTGTGTGTTGTGTGTTTTCCTTTCTGTTTGTTTTTGGGGGTTTGTTGTTTTGTTTTTATTTTGGTTTTGGGTTTGGTTTGTTTTTTTTTTTTGGCTAGGGTATAGCCAATACACTGAAAATGGCAGGCATTTAAATATATATATAAATATATATAAAAAGTGTTCCTAATTCCTGAGTTACTAGTGAAATGAATTTGACAATTGTAATAAAAAAAAAAATATGTTTCAACCCTTTTAAATAAGGTGTGTACTATTTTGGTCTGTAATATATAACACCCTAGTTCAATTTCAAGTGATGAGAAACTACTTCCACTTGTGCTATATACTTGGAAAATTTTTACAAACTTAAATACAGGAGGCAGTTCAGCATGTAGGGTAGGAGGTTTCTTTTCATACACTCAAGCACGAGATACTAATACAAAATTGTATTTTCTTACCTAGTGGAAGTCAGTAAAATGACTGAAAAAATACCTAGTGAATGTACAGTTTTACTTTCATATCCCTCTTTAAAATAGCTTTAGAAGTGACTTGTATTTCCTAGTCAATATTTCATCTGTATAAATACATTTGCAACAGTTTTTTTTGGTTTGTTGGTTTTGTTTTGTTTTTTTTTTTTCCCAGAAGAGCCAAACTTTTGAGTTTTATGTCTGTTTGTCATTGATGAATTTCAATAAATCTTTTTATACAATTTTTTTCTGTGGCTTATTTGAGTAAAATGGGCCACTGGGAAGGAAACACATACCTTTTTAAAAAGGCATTTACTAAGCTATCCTGGTAAATTCCCTGATATTTTTAGTAGCTTGATGATACGTTTTTGCTCCGTAAAACCATGGTTGGGTGAAACCAAGGGAGAGGTTGTGGCTTTAATGCAAATAACTGTATTTTTCTTTCAGAATTAGGATTTCTTCTGTGTTACCAGCATGATTGTTGCAATTAAGCATGTTCATTTCTACTGTTTAATCCTATCCATATTTATCCAGGCCCAGAAGAAAGAACTCTTGATTTCCTGCATCTCATTGGTTTGGTGTTAGTGTATCTAGAAGCTTTGATCACCCAAGATAAGGGCTGTCTGCTGTGATTTACTGCCAGCCCAGAGCTAAGTCTCCACGTTTGCCTCTCTTGTTGTGTATTAAAGGTGAATGACGTGGCAAGTAGAATATTTTAGGTACTTAAAGTTCTGTGCTCTGCAAGAGCATGAGAAGTTGTAGAGGATCACGTATTCTTAACTGGATCTC
>NW_010341366.1:0-784 GCF_000700745.2 Antrostomus carolinensis
TTGAGATTGTCTGCTTGCTGCTTCAACAATTTGATATTAAAAAATAATTTAGGAATTACACACAGCAGCAAATTCCCTTTAGCAGAACTGATTTGGATTCCTCTGTACTTGGGATTTCCTGCTCTCATATCCATCCTCTCCAAGCCTGGAAGGGACCTAAGGCAGCCAGACAAGGCACAGACACACAGCTACTGCTTTAATACAACAACTACCACCCAGTGCCTACCGACCACTGCCCCAGCACACCAACCACCTGCTCAGCTGGGGTTCAGGGTAACAGATGCTGTCACATCCAAGATGTCAAAAGAATAAAGAAAGATTTTTTTTTTTTTCTAGACATCTCAGATATTCACAGTGGAAATTGCACAAGGGCTTTAGCTTCTTATATTTGGAAGGTAAAATACCAGGAAGGGAACTGCAGCAAATGACCTAGACAATTGAACGTCCCATTTCAGGAGAGCGTTTCATCTCCGGACAAGTCTTTCTGAATTAGCAATTTTGTACTCAATCTTCCAGCCTAAGCCCTCTAAAATAAGAGCTATGTGCAGCCCAGGTGAATTTAAACCACCCATTATCTGGGTACCTCATGTCCTGGTCTGTTTAGATCCTCTGTTTAGAAACTGCATTAGCAAATGAAGAATGCTTTTGTTGTTGTTGTTGTTGTTATTTTGGCCACACTACTGTGACAAAGGCATTGTAAATCCAATTGGAAGCTGCGTGCCTTATGAAGCCTTGGCATGCCATAGTTACTTGTCTCTCCCTTCCAGATGCCAGGTAGACAGAG
>NW_010341367.1:0-5075 GCF_000700745.2 Antrostomus carolinensis
TATATATATATATATATATATTCCTCACTTGTGTTAGTGTTTACTAATGGAAATACAAGGTCCATCCCCTTTCACCATTTGTTCTTCGGTACTAGTATTGCTTTTCTGTTATCTACAGGATTTTAAACACTAACAAGAATGTCAAGGCAAATGTCAGTTGCATTTTTTTTTTTTCCTTAAAGCATTGATATGGTTGTGCTTTGTTTGGAGGTAATGAGCTGTAGGAGAATTTTAAAATGTGGATAGCTGCTTAGACTGAAAAGAAAAAAAGTTAAGAAAATCTTCAGACAATATTCAAACTTTAAAATATTTCTTTTTCATCAAAAAGATACTGGAACTTTACAAAAACTATGCTAAGTGCTTGCTTGAAAACTAATTTTTCTCAGTGTATATCATGTACTTGCACATGCAATATGATAACCTAAGATGTCGTAGTAGAAGTGCCTCTTCTGAAAGCTTCTTATTGAGTGAAGCCTTTTGGAGATTTTTGGCTTTGAATGTTCCTGACTCAGACTTCTCATGATTTTTTTGTTTTGTTTTGCTGTTTAAAAAAAGCTTTATCCCTGGCAAAGTTTGGATTAATAGAATGGGCAGAGAATTGTCTATTCTAGTGCGTCAACTTGATTTCTCAGCATTACTATTTCTGGCAGTGACTTCTCCAGCTAGTATACCTGGTAACACTTAACAGTGGTTAAAACTTTCCTCATTTCCTAGACCAAATATGTTACTGAAATAAGAAAATTGAACTCCTGTATTATTTTTCTAAATTTGCTTTATCAAAATTGTTTCTGAATGTGACCCCTGCAGTGAAAACTAAGTAAGAACCATTCGTATTTAACAGCCTCCTCTGTTAAACAACTGTTGTACACCTGTCTAGTCCTCTTAATATTAAGCCATTTCTGTTACCCTGTTGATTTCCTTGTTCCTTTCCACAGTGATTTGCAATGTATCAGTTTATCTAAGGAGAGAAAAAATGAAAAATTAAAACATTATCTTGCAGAACATGAGTTTGGTCAGGCTTCAGATGTACTATGGAAATTATTGAGTCTGTTCTTTACTCCTTGAAGATTAACATTTTTCTAAACACCAGACTGCTGGATATATATTTAGGCCCAGTATGACTCAGGAAAATTCATTTGAAGTAAATGCTTATTTGCCTGGTTTGTCTAATGGTAAAATCTCTTCTTCTGCCTCTTTCCATTGAATATTTGAAGAAAAAGAAATACATGAAAGTTTCAAAATGCTTCATGGATACAGATAGATACATATGATACAGTTATGCATGTGTGGTTTTAAAATTAATATTAGGGTGACCAGAAAATACACGACAGACTTCAGTAAAACTAAAAATGCTACTTCTCTGTGAAACTGCATTGCTGTATTTTTTTTCTGCAGTACGAGGACACCATCCGTATGTTTTCCACTGGTATTATCCACTTTGGGAAAAAAAATGCGTGACAGCCTCAAAATGGCGTTCTCTGTTAGGGAAAGGCAAAGATGAAAGCTGGAATAACGTAGTAGTTCCAGCACAAAATGGCCATTTCCAATAAATTTCTTAGACTGATTAAGGTTTTGGCCGTTAGCTGGCCAGTAAAAGCTGAATAATAATACAGTAAATCTGATATTCCTATAAAAGTCTTCCCCTGTATGTACGGGATACCCCTTTGCTATACGAGCATGTGTGTAAGTACAATATTAAAGCAAAATTGTGTTTTGCAAGTCCCCACAATGAATCTGAAGTATCTGTTTTGCTTTCTCCTCTGTGCTGAAAACTCGGAGCACTGCCAGCTGAGTGCTGGACCAACATTTTGGTGTATGTGTGCAGTGCTTTATTAGACGAACTCCCCAATCTTTATGTCCGTCTCCCTAATTATTTCGGGTCTAGTACAAGAATGAGATCTTACATTCAGGTAGTCACAGAGCAGTTAGTTGTACATGTTCTCTGAATGCAGTGCTGAGTTGTTATGATAATGTTGAAGGGGTAAAATGACTGCTGATGCAGTGCTTTTATGATCAGCTTCTTTTGTATATTTCTTATGCTATATTTTAGATATATTAACAATTTTTAAATGACGTGTTTATTTGTTTAACTAGAAAAAAAATTAGTCCTGAACCTTGTTACAATTCAAATATAAACCTTTGTTAGTAATCTTTAGGCTGCATTATTAAAATATTGTGATTTCTATTGAGCAGTATTATGTAAACTGAATATTAATTTATAGTCTTACTCTAACAGTATTCATACTTACGGGGCTGTTGTAACATGAGACCATAAATGCAGACATACACATAGATATCTACCTCATGTATAGGTCTACCATATTGCACACGGCACACGTTATGTTTGTGGGCACACGCATACAGAAGAGATGAAGTCTGTGATTTTGTTAAAACGGTTGTTGGGGGAAGGGGAAATTGCTTAATTTTCTTACAAATAAATGATGGAAGTAATGTGGGCTTTAGATGACAACTTTGATTTTGGTATTTGGCTTCAAAAGTTTTTTTGAAAAGCAGATGTATTTATAATTGAATCTGGGAGAATTCTCTGTTTCGAACCAAGTCGCACTGTCATCTTGCCAAGAGGCAAAAAGTCTCCCTCTCTCTTCTCCACCCCCCCCCGTCCCCCCCCGCTCCCGCACAAGTTTCTTAAGTTACTTGTTTCCACTAGAAAAAACACTGTGCAGTTTTCTTGAAATTTTTGGTGGACCAGGAAAAATGAATTGCATTATATTTCTGTTGATAACATTTTCTGGGACTATAAATTTAAGTGCTGACCTTTTAACATTTCAGTGCTTTTATCATCCATCTAAAATCTCCAATAAAATGCATTTATGCCCTAGGAAAAAATGGTTAAATTGGAAACTTGAAATTTCCATGGATTAGTCACCGATATCCCCTGGGAATTTTCAGTATTCTGAAAAGGAAGTGTTTTTTAAAGAACTGAAAAACATAATTCACTAAGTCTGGAAGTGGCTTTTCACAATTCTCTCCACTTTTTTTTCGCCTTTTTTTTTTTTGTGATGCCAGTGAATATTGTTCTTTATTAGTGTAGATAGCACATAGCACAGTAAAAATACCATGGAATGTTTTGCTTATAAGAATGTTTGTATTGTTTTTTGGCAGGTTGTAATAAACGTCATTTAAATAACTTTTACTAAATTATGTTGTACATTTAATGTGCATAGAAGCTGATTCCTCTTTTAAAAAGGAAAAAGGGAAATTATAAAAAAAAATTTTTGCAATAAACTTCTGATTTGCTGGCAACACTGGAATGACCTTCTCCTTTTAAAAACCGTTTTACATGCCATGGAATGTAAAGGTAATATAACGTAAAGGTCTGCTCATTCTGTGCACACAGAAGCAGCTCCTTTCAGAGTGTGATGCTCTGAGTTGAGGCCTTGCTGCTGCTGCCGCATCTGCTTTGGAGTCCTCGAGCCGTCACTCCACCGCTGCAGCTGCTGGTAGTGGAGCAGGCGTGGACTCTGACTGATGCACGCTACCTAATGCCCTGCCTCGTGCGCAGTCCGTGTTTGGGAGTGGGGCAGTTGTCCCCTCAAACTTGCTCACGTCCTTTCTGTGCATTCTGGCATTTGTGTCAAATGTGAAACATGCACGTAGAGATCGTGGGATGCTGAAATGCATCTCTCTGTGGGAATACATCTTTCTGGACAAAGGAAATACACAGTCACATATGTGTGTGACATTTTGTTTACTCAAATTGAAAAGGAGCAGAATACTGTTAAAGCTGAATATGTAAATTGAGACATCCCTTCAAAATGTAAGAAATTTAATAATGCAAGTGTGACAACTGTAGTAAGTATAAGATGACGGATGGGAAGAAAAAACCCAAACGATTCCCAGGAAGACACTTCATGGAACACAAATTCTATGAAGTATTCAGCTGAAGATGGTGGGTTTTTTCATAGCTATAATCTTTACCTGCAACCAATTATAAAGAATGTAGAAGCCTGTACTATCTGTCCAGATAAATACATGAATATTTTCAATAGGATTATTACTCTCTCAACATTATACTTTAGGATATGAACAATAATATTAACAATAATGTGTTAATGTCTTTCATGTGAGGTGGTTTTTTTTTCCCAGGGATATTTTAGATAGCAAAGATAAATTAGTCTAAGGTGCACCTTATGTACCATGTATTTTAGTTTTAATGGACTAAAGAAAATATTAACTTGAACTGTAAAACTGAAGTTGGCTACAGAAAATAGATATGATACTAATATTCAGCTCATAAACAGACTGTGTCGCTGTGAATTCTGTATCTACAACCATTCTGGATTAAATGTCTCTGTGCCTACTAAATAATTTCAGGTACGCTATGAATATGTTACCATAATGGACATCCTTTTTTATTTTCTTACAATTTATGCAAAATCTTGATCTTTACTAACATTTCACTACCAAAAAAACCACTAGGGCATTTCTGTTGTATGTCATTTTTATTCCCATTACAGTTTTCTCTGTTCAGGATTGTAGCACTCTTTCGTAAGTAAAAAAATAGATATGCTTAATATCACAGAACTTGGTCACTGGACAACTCTTGACTAGTTTTAAAGCCTTTAAGTAACTAACAACATAAAGGTATTTTAATCCTCTTGTAGACCTAAGAAATTTTCAGTTTTCATTACAGATTTCATAATGTGCATTTGCTTACTTTTTGCAGCTTATTATTCTCTAGAAATTAATTTTCTTTAATGATGTGTTATTTACTTTTTTCTTCCTCCCTACAGTCCCCAATTTTCCCTCATTTTTTTTCCTCTCCGGGACCTCTTTCTCCAGGCCATCCACTTTTAAGCAGATGTATCCATTTAAATAAATAGAGGTCTGTGCTTTTTAAAATCCAAAAGCTTGTTGTAACTCTGTGCTCCTAGTGACACCAGGAGAAAAATATCGCCAGGACAGAGTATTTACAGCAGGAGAACTAGAAATGCCACTCACTGCTGAAGGTAAAAAAAAATCCCTTCGTCTTTGCAGCGGGTAAACTCTGGGTGTGGAAGGCCGGGTTCCTGCGGCAGCTGACGGCTGCTGCAGCCGGGAAAGGAGAAGGGCCG
>NW_010341368.1:0-5759 GCF_000700745.2 Antrostomus carolinensis
TCTCCAGGGGTAGTTCTTTCACCCCAGCTTGGGGACAGAGTCCCCTACACCCAGGACACACCTTGAGTGGGGACGGCTGCTCGCTGGCCAGGTGTATCCAGACTGGGGGCACCCTCATGCTGTCGGGGTTTGGGCACACGATCATGTCGGGGACAGCATGCTGGAGGGGACCCTGGGGGTGCAGGGCACCCAAGTCCCACGGAGAGAGCTGCAGCCTACCTCCCCACACCCCGAGCCTGTAGCCCGGGAGAGTTGCATGCCTGTCGGGCAGGGAAGGAGGGCGACAGGGGCCTTCAGACCCCTCCAATAATTCAACTTTAATTAAAAGCCCGAGGGTCCGTACAGTGTCCCCTCCCGAGTGGTGGCCTGGACGCGGTGGGGACAAAACCCCTGTTTGTAATGGTGCCTTCATCAAAGGCAGAGACAGTGCCTTGCAGGATACCGGAGGGGGTGGGGGATTCATTACAGACGCAGAGCTGGGACCCAGCCTTGGAAAGCCCAGGTATCTGTCGAAACATGAACTATTTAAATCTATTAAGAATTTCACCCAGCCTGTCTTTATCCGGTTTTAAGTGCTTAGATTCCAGCTCCCCGGCGTGCCGTCCAGGCTATCATTCATTATCTGAGGCTATTCGTCTCCACATTGTCACACTCTTTTGACCCCTAAAATAAAGCTCTCCATAAGCCTTTCCCCTCCCGGTCCCCCTCCTGCCTGCCAGGGATTTATTCTGCGACTCCATCCCCTTCACCAGCCCTGGCTCCAGGGGTGCAGGGCAAAAGGGAGGGGGGCCTTGGTGGGTATAAATGGTGCCATTACCATCAGTTTTACACCAGCTGAGAATTTGTCCCCAGAGCCCAAGTACTGTGTGTACTGATGAAGAAGGGGTTAATGTGGGTCTGAGGGGGCTTGCCTTGGGTTTTTGCTACAGGAGGGGTGAGCAAAGTAGGACAAGCCCTGGCCGGGGCAGGGTGCGTGTTGAGGGTCCCCCTGCTCCCCACCACCTCCCCTGGGGTAGCTGCGCCATCCTGGGACACAGTCCATCCCACTAGTTTTTCCCTGTCTAATTCTCAGACAGCCACTCTGCACTCGCAGCTGTCCCTTCAGCTCTCCCTGCTTCCTCTGCCCCAGCCTCATCAATACCCACCCGATGAGCCCTCACCTCCAAGCTCGTACCCCGTGCCCCAGCTCTGGGGACATTGGTGCCATCCTGTCCACGGCTGGAGTGGGCAGGGGTGAAGCAGGAGCTCTCTTTACCTTCCATTCAGGAGCAGGCAGATGGGTCCAGCAAGGGCAGGGCGCTGGGCTACCGCTGCCCCCCGCCCCGGCTGCTCAGAGCTGTGGCTCACCAGCGAGCCCGGGTCCTGCTGATCCTGTGACTGTGCTGTGAGTGCGCTGGCAGCGCCAGCCTGGGGAGATTAGCAGGATTTGGCAGTGGAGGGCAAGGGGTCAAACTTGTTTTTTCTTCTTTTAAAAACGAAGAAGAAAAGGAACCTTTAATTTAAGGATAATAACCCAGCTGAACGCAGCTTGGCCAAACGTGCCGGGCAGTGGAGTGACTGCAGAGGGATCACCAGCACTTTGCTTTGCTCCGGAGCACGGAGCCAGCGAGCCGGGAGGAGGTGATGTGTGGATGAGGTGATGTGTGGATGAGGCCACCAGCACCACCAAACGGACATACTTGGCTTCCTGGGACAGGGCACTAGGGCAGCTGGCTGATTCACAAGATGCTTCCCCCAGAGTCTGGGATCTCTGGCCCCTGCCTGAGATCATCTCTCATTTCCAGGGAGCTCTTCCCGTGCGGGGGAGAGAGGTCCACATGGTGCCTGGCCCTTTGAGCCAGCCTGAGATGGGCATCTTCCCAAGCGCCTGTTTCCGGTACCCATCCCCTCTCCCAGATCTGGGTAGCACTGGTGTCTGTGAGCTTTGCTTTTGGTGAGGAGGGGTTCAGGGGTGCAGCAGTGTGTTGTGCCAGGGCTTCCAAGTACCCCCAGGGCTGGTGGCATTGGTAGAGCTGTTTCCTTACTGTCCCTGTCACTGATGCATATGGATCTCAGTGGCATGCCTTTGTGTGAGCATCTCTGCACACTCACCTGGGGCACCCATGGGTGCTTAGACAAAGGGGGCATGTTCCCTTGAGCAGGAAAGGAAGGGTCTTTTCCTGTCCCCCCATTCCACCCCTGGGTGCATTTGCTGTGCAGTGCCGGGGGATGCAGGAGCTCCCTGTTTGAGGCAATTTTTTTCCCACACTGGTGCCAAACTGATTTGTGAGAGCAGTGAGGTGCAGCAGGGCTGGGTCCTGGTGGGGACAGTGCCCAGCCCCAGCACACAGCAGGACTCAGCCACTTGTGGGTGGTAACAGTGCCCGTTGGGAGCCTGGCAGATCTACAGAGAAAGGTTTGGGTGTGATATCTGGCCAGTGACATCATGCTGATGACATTGTAGCCTGAGTAAGAGTATCCTCATTGTGGTGAATCCCCAGAGGACTCACCAAAGATACAGTCACCCTTGTCTTATACTCCCTGTGTCCCTGTGTTCTAGAGGCAGAGGGACAGGGGGACAGGCAAGCACACAGACCTCTAAATGATGGAGGGGAGCCAGCTGCGGTCAGTGCTGATGGGGAAGATGTGTCATTCAGGGGCTGCTGGTCTCTCAGTTTGTGCCAGGCTGCAGGGAACACGCTCCCCTTGCTCCCACCAGCCCTGTAAAATCTCTTTCTTCCTCCTCCTTTCGTCTTTTCTTGTTTCTCACACGGCTCCTTGTGCAACAGCGATTTCTCTCTGAGCAGGACGGGTAAGGACTACCCGGGGCTCCTGGGCTGGCCCAGAGGGTGCAGGAATACAGGGCAGGCAAACCTGGTGCCTCAGGATCCCTGGGCAGGTTGAGGACAGGATTTCAGCTGAGCCGGTTTGTGGTTGGGTTGTACTTGCAGGGAGGGTGGCACTATGGAAATGGGGGTGAGCAAAGCCCAGCTTCCCCAGTGCCCCAACACACATTGGCTCTCTGTGAGCACAGCTGAGAGCAGTTGGGAGGTGCAATAGAGACCAAGGAGGAAAATCATTCTGAGTGAGATGTTCTCTGCTCCAGATGTGGGTCTGAGGGTGCCCAGAGGGACTGACACCTGCCCTATGCCCCTTTCCCATGCATGCCAGCTCATGTATCCAGATGCCAGCTCAGGGAGGACCCATCCACCAGCACCCATGGTTGCACCCCTGCTTGAGGGGGTTCTGGCCCCGTGCTCCTCAAAGCCACACACCCCCAGGTGGGTTTCATGCATCGGTGGCTTCCCTTTCTCCTCCGCTGCCCCAACCAGCACCCGCACTGCATGGAGCCTGTAAGGGCAGGCTGCCGGGCTGTAGGGCCCTGCCTGCATGCCTTGGGGTGAGCACTGTGAGTCACCCCCTAGGCCTGCTGACCCACACCTGCCACCCCACAGCCCATGGCCCCCCACAGCGCCTGGCGGACTGGGCTGCCTGGCTGTCCCGGGCATGCCCTCACCCCCAGAGCAGGGTTGTGTGGGCAGCAAAGCACCTCCCAGCATGGGAGCCCCTGCCCGGTGGCATCTCCCTGTGCCCCTTCTGGGGCAGCTGCTGACCCTCTGGGTTTTTCAAATGGAAAATGTTTCCCTTGTGCTCTTTGAGATGGTGCCAGCTCCAGAATTGGGCTGTTTGTGGACACAAGGCAAGAAATGAGCTTTCCACCATGCTATCCCTCATCCTTGCTCCTGGTCACCTCCACTCTCCCATGGTGACACCTGGTCTGCCCAGCCCTGCCTTGTGCATGCCCCAAGCTGGAGGGCCCTGTTGGGCTTTTCATCAGAGGCTTGACCCTTTCAAATCACCTCCTTGTGCAGGAGGGTGCTAGGTGGAGCTGAGCACATCCCCGTATTTGTTGAGGACATACAGGGTGTTGCTGTCATGCGTGGCACCCGCATTTGGGCATATGCTAGCCCAACCCTCATGCCACCCCAGCTCCAGCCTCCACCAGTGCCTGGAAGAAGGACACAATGACCAGGGGTGGGTGGACCTTGTTCTCCTCACCCCAGCCCCTCCAGGGCTTGGAGATGGCTTCAGGACCATCACCCTGTGGGTGTGTGCTCCCTGCATCCCCACCGGTACCCACAGCACAAGCTTGGGCAGCTCCTGCCCATGAGCACCCGGCCTCGGCGTGACCCTGCAGCCGGCAGGTCCACGGGTTGACACCATGCCAGCCAAAGCCTCTTTCCTTTGGGTGGTTTCCCAGCTATTTGCATGCTGTCCTTGCCCAGGAGGTGTGAGGAGAAGGGCAGGGAATGGGGTCCCCCTGCTCTCCCTGACCTGTGGCATTTCCTGCTCTCAGTGCCCCCAGTGCTTCTTGGCAGCTGAGCCCCAGCTATGTCCCCCAAAGCAGTGACTTGCTGCTTACTCACCCCCCACCCCCTGCTCCTCCTGCTCGGCCTTCCACACCCGGCTGCCCTGGTCGGTAACCCCCCTCCGGCAGCACCCACACACCGCCCCGGGTGACCCCACACAAGCCCGGGGGGGGGGGCTGGGCACCTGCTGCACGCCTGCATGGGGTGAAGGGAAGCCAGAAGGGGAAAAATTCACATGTGTGTCCCCTCACCCTGTTTGCACAGCTTGGAAACAGACCGGACCGGCAGCAGGCGTGGGGCAAAGCTCCCACTGGGACTGATTTCCTTGCAGGGCTGTCACTGAGTGTGACACCAGTAGGTGGGATGCAGGGTGACCTGTCCCCTCAGAGATGGAGCTCAGCTGTCCAGGGTTGGTGTCCTTCAGCTTTCACCTCTCCAAGCAGGTGAAAAAGTGCCTGTGGGTTTGGGGCGTGGGGCTGGGCACCCTGGCATCCTGCATCCCACTCCTGAAGATATCCAAGTGCTGAAGACCTGGATGTGAGGCAAACCATGCCCTTGCTACCCCACAGGGGGGTCCCCTTGCCACACGGGAATGCCCAGGCAGCAGTGCTCCATGGGTGCAGACCTGAATGGTGCCACGTGGAGCTGGTACAGCACAACTGCTGCTCTCCCTCCGGGTTTGAGGGCTGTTAGGACCAAATGAGACATTTTTCCACTGAGATGCAGGTGCTGTTTGTGAAGTCTGACCATCTTCTTCTTTGCTGCATGGCTCTGCCAGCCCCTCTCCATCAGGTCCCTGCAGACTGGGACCCCACTGGCTCCCCTTGATCATGGTTTGCTGGCAGGGACCAGGAGAAGCCCTGCTCCACAACATCCCCATGTCCAAGTGGGAGATGGGGACTTGTGCCAGTCTCCTTGATCTATGATTTCATCTGGGAACCTGACTGGGACATACTGGAGGCTCCATGACCATGCACTGATCCAGAAAAGCTGGTGATTATGGCTCTTAGGACCCCGCAGCTCTGTTGCAGTGAGGACAGCATCCAGAGCACAGGGGTTTAATCAGAAGCCCCAGTGACTCCCATTTCTCTTGTGTCACTGGGACCAGGCTCTGGCAGCCAAAGGGGTGACAGCAGCAGGTTGGCAGTGTGTTGCTGCTCCTCTTACGTGCCTCAGTTTCCCTGTACAGCAATGGGGCTTGTTTCCTTCACACAGGGGTGCTGGAAATCACGGTGGAAAGTGAAGCTCATTGTCCCGGCTCTTTTTGGGGTGAGGCGGCAGTCACCCGATGGCAGTTTTGGGCAGGAAGGATGCTGCTGGGCGGGAGGTGGCAGGGGGCCAGGGTGCCCCGGGCAGGCTGGGGGGAGCCGGACTGGCGACCCGGTTCCTTCACCAGGGCAGGGGGAGGAG
>NW_010341369.1:0-13903 GCF_000700745.2 Antrostomus carolinensis
CTGAGGCACAAGGAGCCTGTGATCCCTATGAAAGTACCAGCCCGCAGGAAAGGAAAGGGTCCTGCCTGACCCAGCCCACCCTCCCTCTTAGCCGGGTACCCAGCTAGGGATGCAGGGCCGGCCGCAGTGATTTATACTTTCCAGTGAGTAATACCGTGTGAAATGATGGCCGCTTACGCCGGGTACCTGAGTGCTTGCGGTGAATTATGAAGCAGAGGGTCAGAGGCCGCCCTTCTTTAATACCAGCAAACTGCAGGTATCCAGTATAACTGCACCTTTGAAGCATATTATTGCCGAGAAAAAAATATATTTCTTTCATTTATTGTTACAGCTGGTTTGCTGGTTAGAACACTGTGCTGGACCCTACATTTCACTGATAAAAGCTTTCTCCTCTCAGATTTCCTTTAAAATATGCAGTAGTAGTGTTATTTAGGTTGAAGAGTGTTTAGACTTGTATTTTGGGGGCAATGATATGTCCTTTCCCTTTTGCTGAGGTTTAGTACTTTTAAGTGTACTCACATGGAGTGATAGTGCTGGCATTACATTGTGTTCATTTTTATGGAGGCAAATAAACGATAACATATTGCACTTCTCCCAAAAGAGTCATACCAAAGAGCTCCACTAGGAAATAATTTTTTTTTTTCCTTGCTTCTTCCTTGCCTGAATCCTCCCATCTACAGAACATGAAGGTGTAAAGTGAGAAACTGATCTCCTTCCAAAGAGTCTGGGTGCATCCAGGCCTGCAATGGAGCTTTCTGACTGATCTTACCTTCTATCTCTCCTGATTTTATCAGGAGACACTGCTGTGGCTGAAATCCTCCCTGCCTTTTCCATTTTCAGGAAATCCTTCAGTTTTCTCACATATCTTCCTTCTTCTTTTCTTGATTGGGGGCTTGACTGATGCTATTACAGCCAGTGGAAGTATTAATTTCATCAGTCCTTGGAGGAGGCCTGTATTCACACAGCTGCTCTCTGAGGCCAAAATAGGAGGAAGGGCATAGTCCGTCTCTACTTGTTGCCCTGTGTGATGCTCCTCCCACCATGTCCCTTTTACATGAACGTCATACACCCGTGTGGGTCTTAACGGTTGCCATCCATTTTGGAGACTCTAGTGACGGTGGTGGATCACAGCACTCTCACTCTCAAGAAGACCCCTCTTCGCCATGTATTATTAAGCAAGTCGGTGCACTGTGTCACAGCCCACTTTGCAGTATCCATGAAGATGCTGCTGTTGATCCTTTCTGTGAGGCTGAGTAGTGCGCGAGTCTTGAGGTTCTCCTTTTTACCACCCTGCCTGGTAGCAAGGACTTCCTTCTCTTGTCCTCTGAGGCAGAGGAATCCACTACGTACATGACTGTCTTTAGACTGTCTTTAAATGGGTGGTATAACACTATTGAAAGTGTGCTTGGGTCAAAGCCTTCCATGTATCACTACACAAAAGTTAGTCACGCAAAAGGAAAATGTGACAGGAGCTTTTTACTCAAGGCATGGTAAAATACATATAGTATTCCATTCCTTATAACATGTATGAGGAAGTTTTAAAATTTTATTTGTACCATTGCATAAAACCTAAAGATAGATGTATAAAGCATGCAACTAAGAAGAATTTCAGTACTGCTTAGTATTAAAGACAGACTCCTTCCCTTGCATCAACAAGCCATAAAGCAAAGCAGTTTCAGAAGATATCCCATTTTCCAAATTTTCAGCTTTGGCAGGACAAAAGGAAAGGAACACAGCAGGAGATCAGATACTGCCGCTGCCAAGCATTAAGACATTACTAGTGTTTCTGGATAGTGGAAAATAAATATCACCATGTGTGATTTTCTGTAAGGGTAAATGACAGTGATACAGGGTTCGTTTATACTTCTTGTCAATTTCTTAATTTATTTTCCTTGAAAAGGTAGAAGTAAAATGTTTTATCCACCCTCGTGCAGATATTGTCAGGACAAAGTCAAGAAATCTTTGTTCTAGACAAGTACTAAGCTGTGTGTATGAGAATTTACTGGTGGCAGGATGCAGGAAATTGGCACTGAAATTGCCTGAGTGGAGTAATGAAGACGCTTTAGTATGTTTAATGTAAGTTGCTACAGAGACATAGTGTCTCCAAGAAAACCATTAATAATCAGGTAGTTGGGAGGAGAGTTATGCATCTAGAAGATGGTCAGACTGTGCAAACAGGTCAGATTCAAGGGCCTGCCTTGGTTGCTAATTGGCATCATGGTTAGACATCTTCTCGTTAAGCCCTCAGTTTTCCTCTCAGATGTTTTCTTTCTAACTTAACGTGGTAAAACGGTGGATTTATTTAAAGTGTACTCTCATGCCAACCTATTTGGAGGTGGTGTTGTGGGGTTTTATGTTTGTTTGTTTTTGTTTTTTTTTTCTTCCCTATTTGAGATCATTTTCTGTGTGATCTCCAATGCCAAACTCCAGTGCAGCCCCTGAGATCTTTGGATATGCCAAAACCACTGGGTTCCTTGATGACTGGTTTTGAAGAGGAAAGAAGAGATGTTGTGGTGATGCCTCACTTTCCAAACTAGCTGTGGAAGTAACAACAACACCACAAAAGACGCCCAGCACGTACTTGCTGCCTTTTATTCATTGTGCCTGGGAATGGCTGTAGGAATATCTGCTGCATGATAATCTTTTCTCAGGTCTAGCCGGGAGCCTTTTCCCTGAGGCCCTGCAAATCTCATCCTCCAGCCACCTCTAATTGACGTGGCTGAGCGAGCAAAACCCCTCTGCAGTTGCGGCTTCCCCCAGCTAAAGAGCCGTTTTGCGACAGGGGTTACACTATTCGGGAGAGGCTCTAACGGCATCTTTTTTGCCGGTAGAAGCCGGGTCCCCACTAGAGGGCTGTGTCCCGTCACCGCTCTGCTGTGCTCAGGGCCGGCCGGGGCTCGGCGGGCTCCCGGCGCGGGTCTTCTTCAGCAGGGACCCCTTCGGCGGAACGCACGGCTCAGGGCTCGCTTGCTGCCCAGACCGGGTCGGTGCTGGCGGTAGAGAGCTGCAACAGGCCAACACCGGGCAGGGACGCGGGCGTCTCCTCTGAAACTCGAAGGTGTAACGGTTTGGAGGGAAATCAGCTTCCACCTATGACACTCGGGTATTTTCGTATTGCCGAATGCATCATTTTTGTATAGTACAATTTAAAAGGAGATGACAGGAAACAGTGCTTAGAAAGCGTGCCTAAAATTGCAGAATACAAATAGAGGCCGTATTTTGAAAATGCAAGTTTTATTACCCCTTAGCAGCTTTTACTGAATAGAGAGGAATGTTTTCCTCCAGAGGCTCTGTAGGAAGGAGGCCTACATCATATGGAGTATATCCACCTCGGAAAGGAGAACAGCTGAGTCAGTCCTCCTGAGGATTGAAACTGGGGTTACAGGCAATCTAGCAAGTCTAAATCTGTGGCTTGGACCAAGAAGCTCCAGCTTCTGTAGTGAATACTGTGCTTTATTTTTATCAGAATGGGTGTAGGTTGTATAAAATTATTAGGGGGAAAAATCTAGGACTTGCTACATGAATACTATGGTACAGTTACTGTCTTTCCTTTGTATTTCTGGAATATATTTATATGAAAACCTTTACAGTGCTACAAAAGTGAAATGTGCAGAAGAAGCAACCTATTTCAATAGATTTATTGTTGTGCTAACTCAGCACACCTCCAGAGAACTGGAGTTCCTGAGCATCAAACATTTTCCTGGAAGTTGTGCATTCATGGCATGTGTGATAGTCTGCAGTGGAAACGTTTAACCAAAATTTTCTTTGCTCAAAAAAGAAAAATCATAGTAGGATCTGTGCAAAATAAAGAAACACCATTATTATGAGCAGTTAGGGAAATTAACGTTTTTACAAACTGATCTTTTTCATGGGAGCTGCTCACAAACCAGACATGCTGTTTTTGTTCTTAGCCTCAGCTACATGTAAGAGGCCAAAAATGCGCATTCCCAATCAGTAAGAATTTTCAAATGTGTGCTAAGAATCAGTTATATTTGCTACATAGTTTCAATTTAAAGATTAGATTTGGCTGTAAGAAAGTAAATATCCATGCATGCTCTGATTTGTCATTCATGAGGTTCTGTTTTATTTATTTTATTTTCTAAACAGACAGGCATGTGCACATATGTTAATGTAAAAAGCAGAGTGAATGTTCACTTAAAATAAGGATGAAATTAAATCCTGTTCCAATTAAACCCTTGGGCTGAGCTGTGTTAAGGCAAATGAAGGGGACTTGTAAGGTGTTATGACTGCATTTTAAAATGCCTCACTGAAGCACACTGGGATGTTTAAATGGGCTGCTTATATTAGCCAAGAAATAAATCTTAAAAAAAACCCTATGTTAAAATTAAAGCCAAAGCCACAACCCCAAAGCTGAGACTCCTGGCAAGTCTTTGAAGACATCAGGCTTGCAAAATGTCTGCTTGGCCTTTGGGATTTCTCATAAAGGGCTTTGGTGAGATTAGGGAAACCATCCTCTGCAATACGCAAAAGGGCATGGTGCGTATGAGTGCTGAGCTGCCATGAATGACAGGAAGAGCAGAGGGATCTGCATCATCTTTCCCATGGCAGTGACCATGGTGGTGGCCAACAGCACCACGTTGAAGGTGTTTTTCCCTCTGTCCCACAGGATGTGATATGTGTGCTGATAACCGCAACGGCGAGTGCCCCATGCACGGGCCCCTCCACTCCTTGCGCCGGCTGGTGGGCACCAGCAGTGCTGCTGCAGCGGCCCCTCCACCGGAGATCCCAGAGTGGCTCCGGGACCTGCCCCGGGAAGTGTGTCTCTGCACCAGCACTGTGCCTGGCCTGGCCTATGGCATTTGTGCGGCGCAGCGGATCCAGCAAGGCACCTGGATTGGGCCCTTCCAGGGAGTCCTGCTCTTGCCAGAGAAGATTCAAGCAGGAGTCATCAGGAACACTCAGCATCTCTGGGAAGTAAGTCATCATCTTTCCTTCTCAAATTTGATTGTTTTGAAGTAGACATTAAGTGACATTGTATGTAGTGCTAGCACCATTCACTTGCCATGAAAAAAACATGGCACAATTCAAGTAAGCCAACCCAGCAGATTTGAAAATGTAGCCAGGGCAGGCAAAAGCCTTGCTGCCCAAGAGGTAGCCAGAAAACCAGTGGACACCTGAGAGCTCCAGTTTGTTTGCACAGGAAGAGCAGATTGTCGCAGGTGCTGTGGTGCAGAATAAAGTGCGCAGAGAAGGCTGAAGGTTGCAACACACAGTGCTGTTCACATTTTGACCTGAGTAATGAGTGCTGATGGAGCTCCAAGGTCATGGTACCAGCTGTATTATCTTAGTCTGAGTAGCACATATGGGTTGAGGTCGTCACTGTGGCCTACAAATGGACCAAGAAAGCTGCTGAAGCAAGTGCAGGAGCCTATTCTACAGCCCTGCTATTTGCACAGTGGAGGTACTAATGTTCACAATTTGGTTCAACTACTCCTGTGCCCACCACGCATTCTTGTAACGATGCTTTCAGTGCTTTTGTGTGAAAACCACTTTCAGCTCTCTGAAGATGTTGTTTGTTTTGTTTTGTTGGGGTTTTTTTGTATTTGTCACCGTCTAGTGAGGGTAACAGTGATAATTTATATGCAAACATTCAGGCTGTAATAGTTTAATTTATTTTGTAATGAACACTGACTGTGGTTTGGCAGAACAGATCTTAAACCCGCTATTGTTTTCCTTTGGCCAAACAGGCACATCCATGGCTGTTAGTGTTCGTGACCGTGTATGTTTTCTCCAGTGAAGCACTGGAGTTTTGTGCTTAGGTGTAGTTTGTATGTAGATGCTAGCAAAAGCATCTTGTGGTAAGTTAATTTAGAACATTTTACACACAGATCTAATAATTAATAGGGAACATGTATAATCCCTGCGTGTGTCAGTACTTCTTGTTTACAGAAACAGCCTGTTGTCTAGTTAGTCTTTTGCCATTCATCTTTGCTTTGTGCTGGAAGGTGTAATTTCTTAGTTCTGCGTAGTCCTTCGTAGCTGCAGCTTCTGCTCACCTCAAGACTTAACTGCTATGGAGAGCCAGTAGAAAAGTAACCATAGTGGTATGTACTCGTCTAGACTAAATCAGTCTTCTGAATATCAGGGGACATGCTTGCTGGTTAGAAACCTGACAAGGAGTCCATGAAGATGCAAAGAGTGTTTTTGCTATTTTCAATGGGTATACAGTAAAAATGAATGGATTTTTAACAGAGATTTGTTGTGGAGCCAGCTTGTTGTGTATAGCACTTGTTTGCAGAAAACCTGTGAATATTTAGGTTGTCAGCTCTTTGGGACTGATGATTACCTTTTCTTATCATTATGCTCTATTTTTGCATACTATCTAATATATGTGACTTATTTCCATGAGTAGGGGCTCCTATGCATTTTTTATATGCAAAAAAAAAACCCAACAAAAAAACCTCATTAGGGTTTTTGTCTCAAAGTATTTACACCAAAGAGTCACTGTGGCAAGCAGGAGTTTTTCACATTAAAGAACAGAAGATCCATCTCAGAACACACCTAAACGTACTCAGTAAAACTGGATGACTTGCAGTCATTGGGAGTTTTGTTGCTGCCTTCAGTGAGGATGGAATTTCTCTTGTACAGCAGATATTAGTAAATTGGACTTAAACCTGTTCATACCAAAGCCCAGTGATTATAACAGAAACATTTGGGGATATGTTATTAATATATATTTTTTAAATGAAATTCTCTATAATGATACTGGAGGCTTTATTTTCGTTGTTAAGAGGGGTTTTGTGGTTTAGACTCTGCTAATTAACAGAACATAAAATAATAAAATAAATTTGCCAGGTCATCAAGTTATATAACACTTGAAATTTAGCTAAAATAAATGGAGTGAGAAAATTTTGCATTTTCCTTAAAGATTTACATCCTACATTAAAAAAAATTGAATCAGTTTTATGCAAGTGAAGTTGCAAATGTTGATAATATCTATTTTAAATAGGCAGGATTTTTTAGTCTAATTTCAGATGAACTTAAAAATTGTTTTAAAGCAATGACAGAAAGGAGGTTGTTGGGGGAAAGCCAAAAGCAAAAAATAAAAAGTTGATTAGTAAAAATAAGAAATAGTACTGATGTATGTGCCAGATTCAGGCCATTGATGGGTGTCAGCTGAGTTTTTGTGTGGGTTCGCTCTTCTGTTCTTAACACACAACACAGATTTCCTGTTGGCTCACAAAATGAGTGTGTGTATTTTAAGTGAATTATCTTAAAAATAATAATTAAATTTAGTTTTTTGGGGGAGGTGTTGTGGGCAGCTCATGGTCTCTGATTGTTTCTGTTAATGGAAGAAATTATTAGTAAAGAATCACATACTCTAAGCTCTAGCTAAAAGTTTTGGCCGTTTCTCATTTGTTTTGACTTTCAGTTTGGTATGTTTTATCTTTTAGAGAACTAATGTTTAATAAAGAAAAAGTACAGCAAAAGAAAGTAATCAGAAAGTGTGTGTGATTTTACAAAGCTGATCTATGAAAATAAATAAAAGCGATTGAAAGTACGTATCTGAATAGTCTGTATTCTTTTAGTCTACAGGAGTATAAGAGTGTGGATCAAATAATTGTTAACATTTAAGGAAAGTCTCATGATTGTCCCATTATAAAGTTGTGACTTTAGTCAATTCTCTTTCACTATTCTTCTCAAGATAGCTGCAAATGCAAGTATGTCCACAGTTATTTAGCGTTAGTTCTTGATGGACCTTACAGAGTGAACTACTCTTTTTTAGTACTGTAAATGGCATTCTAATATTCTTTTCTCTCAGCACTGCAAAGTAAAGTTGATAGATATTTGTTTTCATTTACAATTCTTTGTTTTCAGTGTACAGCAGATAAATGGAAGGGCTATTGCAAAGACTTTTAAGCATAGTTACTGATTTGATGGCTTTTTTTATTCTCTTTGTTGTGGGAAACATCAGAAGCACCGCATTTGATGTATAGTTCAACGCTACGGAAATATGCTTCAGTCAGTCTGCACAAGTGTTCCCACCATGCTCTCAGTGTTTGCTTTGTGTGTAATCCATACAGCATAATGTACAGTGATTCAGAGTAAATTACATACCATTCCATTACCTCACAACAGGCCTTGACACCTATGGGTGTTCATGGGAAATTATTATAGAGTTCTCTCGCAATCAGCCAAGGTAATTTTTTATAACTTACAGAAAGATCAGTGCTTCAGAAAGCAAAAAATATTAGTTGCTTTTAGTTGTAGTTGGTTTTTTTTTTTCCCCTTTGGCCCACTTCTATCCAATCCAGAGTTTGCTTGTCTTTTATAAAAATACAATAAACGCTGATTTGTTTAAAACAAAAACAGGACTGGGTGTATAAAGTAAACACTCTCTTTGGTAATACAGGCATTTATTCCAGCACTGCTTGATAACTTTTATCATATTTCTTTCTTCTTTTTTTTTTTTCTTTTTAATTTTGAAGTAATGAGAACAATCTTTTTGTTATTGCAAAGAAAACAGAGACTTTCTCAGCAATTAGGTCTTACTGATGAGGATGAGATAATTTTCCCCTAATGTGTTTTCTAATAAAGAATTGAAAAGGCACACTTGATTCCAACATATATGAAAACATTATCTCAATTATTAATGTATCCTTACTCCCTTGAGATAAATTAATCTATTTGCACATGGTTTTCCCTTTCTGTTTAACATCAAAATGTAATAAGAGAAGACTTAAGGAATGTATATGATATACACTTAAATTCTATTAGAATAAAATGCAAAAACTTAAAAGGCTTACCCATTTTTAGTAGTAAAAGTTTTTTAGGCTCCAAACTTTAAACTGAGCATTCTGGAAACAGCCAAATCAGGAATTGTCTTTTCCCCTGCCAATGCAGTTTAGATGAAGAAACTTTCAATGACAGATGTGTCAAAGAATAGAATTGTACAGTTTCCTTTTCTTCATTCACCTGATAAAGAGTTTTGCTGTCTGTCTTGATTTTTTTTTTTTGGTCAGATTTTTTTTTTTTCCTTGGAATAGCCCAAGAATGTAAAATACATGATTTCACTTTATTTTAACTTGGCTTAATTTAAATTTTGCTTTTCTGGAAGAGACGCTTTTTCATATGTTAATTTTTTTACAGGGGTAAGGCAAATATACATATAGCAGGCCATTCATTAGTAATTACAAAGTGCTAAACCTACATTACTGATTTTTCCCTTAAATGGACAGGATTAACTGACACTACTAGAAAGTGTGCATGTCATTTTAATAAAGTACCATTTTGGTACTTATTGACCTTTTTGTACCTCAGCTGCAGTAAAAGAAAACACTGCTTTTGACTTCATCTGGACCAAGAACAGTCATTGTGCTGGGATGCGTGCTGGCCAGAGTCCATGCAGTGGTACTGTACATTTCTGTACAAATTAATATGCAGAGAGAATCCCTACCTTTCAAATGAAGCACTCATTCCAGTTATGGTGATAGATTTGTATTCAGATTCTCGAGGCTGTAGTTTTGGACTAAATTTGCTGTTACAGCAAGGCACTGGGGGATAGAATTATGTGCATGCCATAGTTCCATTAAAGTGAAAATTATGTTTCTCAGCAATCCATCATCTTGTATTCTAGACTGCTTGTCAGCCCTGTTTCAAATATGTCATGTTCATGAAATTCAAATAATTCTGTCTTGAAAAAAACACTTAGTTATATTACTATTATATCTTAAATTATGCAGAGTAACAGCTGGTGCCATTCTGTTGTTGTTTTGTTTTGCCTTTTCTGAGCATTTTGTGTGGCGTACCACCCCTGCACTAATTTTCTGTTAAAAAAAGCACAATAATTTTTCCTTTTAAATGGGTTTTAAGTTCACATCCTGCCTACTGGAAATATCCCTAATGTTGTGTTCAGTAGCTTGCTAAGCTGAAAGTTCAGTAAGAGCACATTCAGCGCCACAGCTTCTTTTATTTATGTACCTTAGAAGGAAATTGCACTAAGCCGCTATAGAGCAACTAATATACTAATATTAGTATTTCTGGATCACATAATACCACATTTTTCCAGATAACTTTTGTAAGTTGTAGATTGCTTACTTAGGGTCAATATAGAGTTAGTCTGATCTTAAATACAAAAACTACTTTGTGTTTGGTAATTCTTATTCTTAGAAAAGCTAAACTAAATCTTGATATTTCTTTTAGAAACCCTGTGATTTTTATAAGACTTATTCACACTTAATCTTCATATATCTCTATGTCTTCAGTATGTTTATTCCATGTACACAAGGTATCTATTTTATACTAGAGCAGATAAATAAACCTAAGCATATTTGCAACAAAATAAATCTAATTTGGCATGGGGACTGATCCTCTTCCTATTTAGTGAAGTGAAGCTCGGAATAAACTTTGGTGGGAGTTGGATACTGCCCCAGAATCTCAACAGTGTTACTGAAAACAATAATTTTGTGGACTGCATGGAACATGCACACATCCAGACACACACTATTCCCAGAAAAAATAAAAAATTCTGAATTGCCAGATCATGCAGGGACTGTCTGTTTTTGCATGGCACATAATCTCACCTTGGAGATTTTATTATGTAATGCACAAAAATACTGAAATAAAACACAAATAAATATGAAAGCTCATTTCTGTCCTTATTTGACCACTGCCTTTCTATATTGCTCAAAAGTGAGTTAATCACCAGTATTATAGAAACACTTAATTTTTTTTTTTTTATTAGTTAGTAAAATTAATTTCCATTGTTGGATGAAATTTAGTTTGCAAAGCCTGAATTTACTCTTAATTTATGATACCATTAACAGTGAATTATTTCTATTGACTTTAGATTCAAAGTGGGTGAATAAAGGCAATATTTTAATGAGATATACAGATATCCAAAGTGTGTTGCATAGTTGATGCCAATAATATATTAGATATAGATTCGATAAGCTGAAACTGCAGCATACGCTCTTGAGGGTTGCAGTGATGTTCAGTACCTTGCATAACTGTCTCAATCACTGTTTTATGCATTTCGGTTCCCCAGGTTTCATGGCATCAAACATAGATGGACTTTAAAAGGTGAACTTTTAAGTAACTGCTTAATATAAAAGCTGGAAAATTCATCCCAGGGTATACTTTCCTTCCACACATTTGGCACCTTTTTCAGATAAGTTACAGAATTCCATTATCCAAATTGTTACACATGTGTGACAGAGGTTGACCTTTAGTCATGTCAATCCTTTTTGTGTAGGCCTCGGGCTCCAGCCTAATGGCTCAAAGCCTGATTTACTCACTGTAATAAGGGCAGGAGGTCGAGCAGTTGTCAGCTTGCCTGCTCGTACTCGTCTCGGAGCCTGGTTGAAGGCTGTTAACACAAAGCTTTTCAAAGTGAATTTACAACCACCACCTCTGACAGAGGCCAATCAGTACACCATAAATGTCAGGTTAGTGAGATTGAGCAGTAAGTAAAGTACTGGCAGCCCACTATTGGCTGAAATCAATTGCTTGAGGTTTAACCGAGAATAGCAATCCATGTGTAACTACATCTGTGGAACCGACTTAAGTGTGGATAGCAAGTTGGAGAGTGGATTAGGTAGAATTACCCACCAGCAACAGCCATGGCACCAAGCCCTGTGTTTATTCTCCTTCCATATGCATGGTGCCTGCACTGATGTGATTCATGGTGAAAAAGTTGTTGGACCTGCCGCTTGATTATGGAAATAAAATTATTCTTTTTTATGTACCAAAAAAAAAAGAGAAGAAAGGTAAAACAGTGTGGTTTCTTTCCTGGACAATGAAAGCTAGGAAATTTTTTAATGTATTATTTCAGTAATACTCAACTATTTTTAGTCCTCAGTTCCAGAGGGGGCTTTTTCATAAGGAAACTGTGGCTTTTTGCTGTTGGCTTGTAACTGGAAACTATCACATAATTCACTAATGAGTGATTATGTACCTGATGGTCTGAATATCCATGAGATCTTACACACAAGACTGAATGTTTTTATCATTTTGTGTAGTGACAGCTGGGACAACAATTCATTTGGCTTTGAAAGCATCAGCATTAAAATGTAGGAATCCATTAAAATGCTGTATGCCAGGATTTATAAATTAGGCAATTTCCTTGATTATTGCAATCATTTACAAAATTGATTGTCCCAGTGTGGTATAGGCAGATTTCAGCAGTGATCATTGACAACAGGCACATCCTCTAATATGTATACTCATTGTTCCCTAAAAGAAAAGCCACTCTACTACTAGGTTATTCTCCTTCTCAAGGTCAATTATGCATTGAAAAAGTCTACTAATATAGAAGATCACACATCTTTAAAGGAGAACCACATCAGCTATTTATAGACTGTGATGATAGCTGGAACACTTATTTTTCTGCTGTTTGTAATTTGTTTGCTGATGGCCAAGGCATTCACTTGAGTCTGTAGTGCATATTCTCTTTGTGATCCATCCATTATTGAAAGGTAAATAATTTTAGCAAATTGCAGCTGTAAATATTTATTTGATTGAAGATTTAAAAGTCAATAATGTGCTTTATTTGTTGCATCTTAAAGTTCTAATTAACCAATACATATAGTGTATAGTAACTTGATTTGGGTCGATTATTTCTGCAAGACATAATAAAGACATTATGTCACAAAGCAAATACACTCTAGAAGTTTTCCTACATTAAAACAAATACATTAAAGCCACAAAATGCTAGCCACCAACCACAAAACCACAGTGCTTTTTACTTGCATGAAAACAAACAATATGCAAGGTAAGAACCTATAAATGCTAAACCTTAAAGTGCAGGTGATTAGAGGAGAGTATTTTGCAAACTGCAGAGGAAGTTCAGTTATAGCTGACAACAAGCTAACTTGGGTCAGGCCTCATGCAGATCATGAGCTTCCAGGACTAATATCTTGCACTTGCTAATCAGTCCTTGCTCAGACAAGATAGCCATTGTTGTCACTAGGAGCTTTGATTTAGTGAGGTCTTCAGGCGTGACTGAATAAGAGAGTATCACTTTAATCACAATTCTTTAAGAATTTTTTTTTCCGAGATAGGCTCACCATTCATTCAGAACTGCGGAGCCACCTGCATATTGTCTGCCACTGTCTATACAACACCAGTAACACACAGTTAATGTAAAGGTACCCTTGTATAAATGCATTATTTTGACTCAAAGATAATATTTTTTGTGAATTTTTTGTGAATATTTGTGAAGAAAAGGATTGCACTGCCAGTGACTGTGTAGTAGTGCACTGTATTTAGTTAGATAAATATTGCCATCAAAGAAAAACATTTTTTTTGTATCTTGTAAAAATCTGTAACTCATAAATTTATTGTTTGTACTACATTGCATATCTGTTGCATGGATTTCGCAAGATGTACATAAACAGTTCCATATTTTAACAGTAATTCAACCTGGTACTTTCTGTTTAGAGACTTACTGGTGTACAAACAAGCGAATTTAGAGACCTCAGGGCATTTCTAAAGATGTTTGTATTTCATCTGTGGAACTACAAAGCAGAGAAAATTAGTTTTATCATGAGTACAAGAACTTCGTGATGAAACACAGGCTATATGAAGGCTCTGTTCTTCATGTTGTTCACCTGTAACAGAGCCCTGAACTTGGAAACAGAGTAATGGTCAGTATTTGTTACAGCCCTAAATTGGAAAAAAACCCCAACAATACTGTATTAAGTGAAGTGTAATGTATAAAGCAAATGAAGCAAGCAAATCTAGGGTTCACAACTTTTACCGAGGCTAATCTTTCAGTTGTGTAAAGGTCAGTATTTTTTTAAAAATGGTTTATAGCAGTACAGATTGCTGACTGATGCTGGTTTTAGACCACCATTTTGCAAAAAAAAAGTAAAAATAATAGCATTGAAGTAAAAAGAATTTAAAAAGATTTGATCCTTTCCTTTCCTTTCCTTTCCTTTCC
>NW_010341370.1:0-18468 GCF_000700745.2 Antrostomus carolinensis
AACCCAAACCATTCTATGATTCTATGCCAAATTATTTTCCTTTATGATAGGCAATTTACTAGGTTCTGTGTATTGACGGAAAAAATAGGTAAACTGGGAAGGTCACAAGTATGTGACAGGTTGAGTGACTAACCCCACAGAGTCTCCTCCATTGTAACAAATAGAAAATCGATGTAATAAGTAATATTTTTCAACCAATGATGCTTTTCTTGCTATAAAATGAAACAACTTGTGAAATAAAAACAAAAGCTGTGTGACACAGACAGCACGGCCTGCGCATCTTTTAATTACTTGCTGCTCCTTATGAAAATGACTAAGCTGTACTGCAAAACCAAGAAAGATCTCCATCAGAGGTTGTACTAGCATAAATAAAGATGTCAATAAACAACCATCTCCCACTGCCAAAGCATTTAAGTCACTGTGAGGACACTGACATGCCTTTTAAGATCTGTGGCTCTTTCATCTCTACAGATGAGTGTTTTCACAGGACCACCCACCCATACAGACTTCAACAACTGTTTGTAATTGCTGCTGGTGTAGTGCTAAGAAGGAGATTCAACCAGTGGACTCTGACAGGCCTAGAGGACAAATCCCTACATACCAGAGACAGCTCGTGCATATAAATGCTCTTTCCAAAGTACTTTTATTTCTTTTAAGCAGAGTGAACAAAGTCTGCAATTATGGATTTGGCAACTACTCAGCAATCTGACTAGCTGATGCAACTTCTTTTCAGGATACAGTGGTGTAAACTGTCATCATATATGCTTTTATTGCAAAATCTCAGATACAAAATAAAGGTTTTTTGTTCATTACCTAGGCTGAAAGGCATTCTACTAAGACCACAGGAACAGTAAAGTAACAGGTAAAGTTACAAATAGGAGGAAACCTAGACCTTTTAATTTTACATATCCATGAATAATGAAATATCAAGGCCATTAATGTTTCATTACTCCTGTTAATCTTGTTGCCAGCTAGTATTACAAAATTTATATTTTTAAAAAAGGTTTTACTACAACCTAAAAGCCATTCCCAAAAATTATGAGGCTGCTTTATCACTGTTATTCTTGCATTGGAAGTACTAGAGCAGGGATTATTGCTCTTGTGAGGGAAACAGCCTGACTCATCCTACTGTGACACCTAGTTTACCACCTCTGACACTACTTGTGAGCACATCCTAAAAGCTGAAATGAGTAGCCTTGTTTGTTTTCTTCCTTTGGGTAAGTTTATCATTATCTAAAAACTGCTAAAAGTTAGGATATATATGAAGTGACAAAATCCGTACTGAAGCAAGCTAAAGCCTTTAACAAGCTAACAATACAGCAGAGGAAAATTTAATGGCACAATCTGTTGTTGAAGGGTTTAGCACATGAGAAATTAAAGTCTTTTGAAACCTTTCATTATTTTCTAAGTGCAAATACAGACTGGCACAAATACATACATGTTACAAGCTTTTTTATTGCTTGATAATATATTATTATTATGAAACAGCTAAAAACCAGGACATAAAAACAACAGAAAAAAGAAAGAATGGATTACTAATTAGTGTTTCAATTTTAATCAGTATTTCCAGTCATAGTAGATCAGTCTTTTTCATTGTGGAAGATAATTCATGCATTGCTATCAGCAATAATATGGTATCTTGTTAGATTACAGTTTCTAGATTTTTTTCAAGTTTGAAAAACAAAAAGCAGATAAACCAAGTATTTTCAGATTTTTCTGTTTACAGAGCCAGACATTCTATACTAACCCAAATACTTTTCACGCCAAATGATTTTCTTTTCATACTGTGAGAAGTTGTACTCACAATGTAAAAACCTGCCAGGTGAGGGGGAAAAACAAAAAAAAAAAAAAAAAAAACCAACAAGTGAGCCTTTAGCTTTATTTTGAGGAGCCTGCAGTCAGGAACTGAATTCTGACTGCGAATCACTGGCAGGTCAGTTTCTACAATGACAAAATGCTAAGCAGCATAAATTACTACTTAAATAATTTCATTTAAGCAAGCTTTTTCATCTGGCTGAGAAACTATTTTATTTGAGGGAAGACATTCTGCATGGAACAAAGATAAGAGCTTCTTCATTTTGCTTCTAATACAGAGGTGATGTTGGCGTTTGGTAAATCAATACTTCCCAGCCTATTAAATAAATTTAGTGGCAGCTGAATTCCGAGTCAGAAATTACATTATAAACAGTCTTAACTATGTTAGAAATTCAGTCAAATAGCCAGGAAAGCAGGAGGGAAAGGAGCTACCAATCAGCTTTTCAAGTTCGTTACAATTCTGGAAGAAGAGATGGATTGCACAAGTTCAAGGGCAAGGAAAATAAAAAGGCATAAGCAGCATGAACAAGTGGCTTTGAAAAGATTTCACTCTACCTCTTTATTAGTGGAGGCCTCTGCTGTACTGCAGACATCCTGGTGATGCTGCCTACTTGACGATTCAGCACCCCGAGGTGAAGAGGAATCTGGAGATGGAGACTAGACATGGCAAGAAAATTAAACAATAATCTGAGTGACCAATGTAGAAATTCTTCTTTCATATTTTCCTCTAACTTAGCAGTGGAAATAAGAGAGGAGAGGGGAAAAAAAACAACCAAAAAACAACAAGATAAACACTTTTAAAATGTTGTAACCCTTGCTTTTTATCACCATGATCACATATCAATATCTCAGTGGACTTACTCTGAACAGCTATATCTTTTAAAAAATACCTGTGTTTACTTGTCAGTAATGTATGAAATGAAGCAGCTGGAAAAATAAAAAGCCATACTCAGGGGTAAGCAACACTCAACCAAAAGTATGTCATAAAACTGTATTTTTGCAAGGTGAATCGAGGATCATCTGATACTGGTATTGGGCCAAATATTTACACTTACTGTCAGCGTTCAGCTAAGCAGTTACAGGACTTCCAGTTGCACAAGTACATGTCTGTTGCACACAGGCAAATGACTGTGAGCTTACTGAAGGCTGCAGGCAATGCAAATCTATGTCCTAAACTCTAACATTCTAGGAACAAAAAGATAAAGTCACTAAGAAGTAAGCTGTGATGGGAGACAGGTGAACTGACTGTGACCAGAACAGAGGGATTCAGCTAAAGATTATTTAGTTGTCAAACTGGGGAGAGTGAAGAAAGGACTATCATTTCCCCATAAGCACACATGCTCTCAGGTATAATTAAGCTGAAGTGCTAAACTAACCTAATCTGAGCAGAGGTGGTTGTCCAAAAACGTTATTCCACCATCTTAGAAAACAACTTTTATAAATTGTACAGATTAAAAAGAACATATTCAAGGACTATTCAATAGCAGTGTAATCAAGGACCATGATTCCTCATCCTAGATACGGCACAAACTTGGAAAATATTTCTCAGTTTGTGCTATGATCTCAGTAGCATACCTGCTCTCTAGACCAGATTTCCTCATTTTTCTCCCTTCACTGTCAACAATTCAGTGAAGAAACTGTCTTTCCAATCATGTCTTAGTCATTCACAGTCATTAGAAATGTCACAGCAGAAGAACAAAGGGAACAGCATAGAAAAGTAGTATCATGAAATATCTAGATCTATGTGATCTGTCTGCAGATATCTTGGTAAAGGGAAAGAATACTCTGGGAAAGGATATTCTATTAATAGGCAATTCTTAATGAAGGCTGGCGATGCTAAAAAGTTGTAGCAAGGTATCTAAAGTTAAGAGCAGGGAGGACTCGTATGGGGATATGACACAAGAACACAGAGTGTGGAATTAATTTAGGTGACCAAAATGAAATAAAGAGCACAAAGCTTCAACTCAGCAGGCATTTTTAAAGGCAGATCTTGCGGAGATACCTCAAAACCTGTCAGTGTGCATGCCAAAAAAATGACTCCTCAAAGGAAGGTTTAGCATTTAGCTATGCAAGCTGGATGTTTAGTCCAGCAGCCCTGGCATTCCACACTCTCCTTCAACATAGGGAGTTTGGTCCTAGCTTTGCCAGCTCAATATTCATCAATGATGGTAAACCAGTTAAATAGTACTCTGGTTTCATTAGCAATTACATGACATGGCTTTTCTCTAAGCCAATGAGTCCTACCAGAAAAGGGCTATACTTCTCGTGCTCTGAGCTGGCAGCAGCTCAAATTTAGGAGTGCCCTCCTGCTATGCCTCCAATCCAGCTGAAACATTGAGTTCTACAAAATGAGGGCGGGGGAATTAAAAAAAAATCTAAGCTTTGCAAAATTCCCTTCTGCTCCTATTTCCCTCATTCTTTTAAAAGGTCTATCTTGGATTATTACTAAATATTAGAATTACAGTTAACTAACAAAGGCTTCAAAAGAGTTAAGAAGCAATTCCTTATATAGATATCTCCTGGGTAAAAGAACAGTCCTCGTACCACCCTATATTTTGAATTACAGCTGCAGGGCAAAAAAGGAGATGCAGCTGTGAAACTGTCCCTAGAACGCTGGAACGTGCTTGTGCCATCAGACTGAAGGATTGCTCATTGCACCACTGGCATTCACACGGGGGCTGCAGAGGAGATACAGGCTCCCCAGACTTGCTGTGGAACTACCTGAGTCACAGTGCCACAGAGACTCAACTGCACAAATGGCAACCGCTGTTTACTTAAGGAACCATCCTCATAGTGTTCACATTCCCAGGAGTTACGTAGTATTTCCGTATTAGGATTAAATATACAAAGTTCACAATACTATCAACATAAAAATGGTATCAGGATATTTTATGACTGAGCTTTAAAAAGCAAACACAGAAATCGAGTATTCCATGTTTTAGAATCAAATGTTTCCACCAAAAAATAAAGTTGTTCAAAATGCCTGAAAGCTCTCATATTCACACACTAAAGTGATAACAAGAAATTATTTAAGACAGATGGTTGCTGACATGAAGAAATTTGGCACCAGTTACTTCAGTAGGACTACAAATACTTTTGCTCAGTTATTTTCATCTACAAAGTAAAAGAATTAAGCAACCATCAAAAAGATCACACAGCTTTCTATGTGCTCTGTTCGAATGTCTGCTCAAACTCTTCTGGGGAAGAAAACCCAATACTAAAACTACCAAACTCAAATATCAAACATCCTACAAAGTTTGCTACATGACATGACATGAGAGCTGTCCTCAAAAACATTAGCACAAAAAACTTGAGTCTTTGAAGAATGAACACTCAGTTCACTTCTGAAAATGCATTAAAATGCATTTTTAGAGGTACCATATGCAATGCACAAGGAAAAAATGCAGTCACAACAATAACAAGAAATATTTTTATACACCATAGCGGACTGACAATTTGCAGAGCTGTTCATAACACTACAACTGAAGTATAAAATAAATTCTTAGTGACTACTTTGTTGTCTGTTAACAAGTTTTTGAACCCTAGCAAAGACACTGTCAGAACAAACACAGTAAGTTCATGTGAAGCATGCCATTATTACATAGAGAGATCCCTCAGTGGAATTACAAACCGTTTTTTTTAAGTGCAGCATTAAAAACTACATTACCCTATTTCTCCTCTTGAATATCTACTTACATTTTTCTTACGAAACTCAACCTGGTACATCCAAAAATTCTCCATCTCAATTTTGGCGTTGTTTGACTCTAACTAACATGCAACCCACTGCACCTGAGAAACCTTCTCTGCTATTGTGGAGAGGGATTTAGTAACAGAACTTGTAACTGGAGAGGATTGTGTTGCACCATGTTGAATCTAACCTCTCTGGGTCAACCGAGCCGGCTACTGAGTAGCTCATTGTCCTGGTTTCGGCCGGGACAGAGTTAATTTTCTTCTTAATAGCCAGAATAGCCCTGTGTTTTGGTTTCAGTATGGGATTTGGTATGAGAAGAATGTTGACAACCTACTGATATCTAGTTGTGGCTGGGAGAAAAAAAAACCCAAGGACTTCCCAACTCCCCATGTTTTGCTAATCTGCAGGCAGAGAAGACACTGGCGGGCGGGGGGTTGAGGGGACACAGTAAATCAGCAGACCCAGATCAGCCTTGGATATGCCAATGGATGCTCCGTATCATATAACGTCCTGCTTGGAACATAAAGGAGAGATGGCAGAGAAGAGGGGCTCTCACTCTTCTGGGACTGAGGTTTTAGGTTCCGGGTTACTTTTCACTCCTTCAGTATTTGGTTGCCAGCGAAGTTAAACTATTACACTCATGAAGACAAACATAACTGACACTGAAACACCTTCAAATACAATATTTAGTAATTACCCAAATACAAGCACCTGCTTTGCTTTATAAAACCAGTGTTGCTTTACTTGCTTTTAGCAACAGTTTATCTGAAAAAGAGTATAACCTAATGGGCCACATCATCACATACAAGGCTGGGACAAAGGGGTTGAGATCAACCAATAGCAACAAAAGATTCACTTAAACAAAAGGCCATTACATGTATGACAGTAATGTCCACGTACCAGCTTCTTGGCAGAGGAAGGGCAAATATAGTCTTCTTGTACATTAGTTCAGAGGAGTCAAATGGATAAAGCAAGGCTTTTAAATTTATTTCAAGTCTTCTGAGAGGTACCCATAGACATCAGGAAAAGGTCAAAGCACTATGAAATATTCAGGTCCAATATGCAAGTATCTTCAGATGCATAATTGCACAAGCAACACGCAGTACAGCATAACTATGGCAGTAAATCTCTTAGGTTTTAGCACAACTATGTTGTGGCAGAGTATCTACTGTGATTGGAACAGTAAAAATTCTATTCACTAAAATGTAGACTGAGACCATCAACATATGTTCATAGCTTTCAGATGGTATACAGTACCTATAGAGAATGGAGCTGAAAGCTAGATTTCCTTACAATATAACTAGTCACTATTATCGGTGGTATTTGTTTAAATTTGCTTAAACTATAGCCTTAAAAATGGGTGGTTTGAAAAAATAAAACCAACTCGGAACTATTGTACTCATACGTGTATTCCATGTCACAGTCTATGCAATTTAATTCATAACTGTGACATAAGGATGAAACTTAAGTTTGGTCTGTAGTTGTGGTACAACTGTAACTGCCTTTCCACATACCTAATGCACTTACCCATCAGTTTGCTGGGTGGTCCAGGACCACTGCCCCCGCCAGATTATGCACAGATGATACAATGAGTTGACCTGAGACAAAGTAGTGACTGAACTTCTCACTTCAGAACAAAGCATTTGACTCACTGCTGTGGGACCTCTCCATACAGGAATTTCAGGCAGCCTAAGAAATTCTCCAGCAGGCTCCACCTGTGCATATGACAACGGAGAGGAACCATTCATCACTTCAGGGCGCTACCTACCATCCTGGGTAGGGACTATGGCTGACCCAACAGCTCCTCCCTTACAGTTTCTGCTGCAAAAATGACCAGCAGAAAGTCATTTTTGTACACAGTACAAAGTGTACAAAAAAGTATACAGATAAGATACTTGCCAGTGGTCAACAGAAACTATTTCTGAAGATGGAGATAACATCATCTACGACAGCCTTATGTACACAGTTAACATAGGAGGTGTTTTGTATGTAGCTTAAGCTAAACTATAGCAATGGATCACATGGGCTAGAGTGGTCCTGTAGGATCACAGATCAGCAAGCTGAGAATAAATGTAGTTTGGGAGTCTTAGTTTGCGGAACCAGCCCTGATCCAGCTGATAATGCCCTGCAAGGACGGAGCATTCGGGAGCTTGCCACCATCTGGACAAGGACTGACAATCCCACTTGAGAGATCTGACTATCCACACGTCACACTATGCAAAAGCTCTGAATAAAATAGCGTTTTTAAAACAAATATACGTCCATGAGTGTCCACGCAACATCTCCGAGTTGTAATTCTTCAGTAAAATTAATTGAAGTTACAAAAATAGAGATTTTGACCTAAACAATAAAAAACCTCTGTAAAAGTCTTTGAAGAAAGACTTCCACCTGTTGCTGTTATATTACTAAGTCTCAAATACAAAGACAAATATACCTAAGAATACACAGAGGTTTAGATCTGACACAGAAAAGTCTGAATGAGCAAACAATAAATATAACTGAGCCTGTTAGGGCAAGACGGCCCTTTATTTTGCCGATTTCAAAGAGTCTCTCGGCCACGGGAGCCAGAATCAGTTACCATGTAGTACCACCATCACACTTTGTGCGATGGTAACTTCTTTCTGAATAAAATCTTAAGCCGTAGGAACTCTGACTCCCCGTCAGATCACAAATGCACGCCATGTGGGTTGGGTCTGTTTGGCAGCGCGCACGCTGGATGGAAGGCTGGCAGCGCAGCAGGGATCATGGAAGCTGGCTCAGTGCTGGCTGTTTCTCTCTCTCTCAAGTATGGACTTCCTCAGCTGTACCTTCTCTTGAACTTCTAGTTCCAATGCAGCTTCATGTGTCATTCTGAAGCAATTAGTGCAGATCCCTCCTGTGTTCTCAAAAAGACTTTAAAACTGTAACAAGTGCTGTTCTAGTTTTCAACACGAAAGAAAATCACGTGAAATTGCTTTAACCTTTCAATAATTAAAAAACATAATATAAAACCAAACAAACAAAAAATTCAAGGTGTTATGTAATCAATGCTTACTTTATTTTCAAGGCCCGTAAATCATCTGGAGAGTGTTTGTCTTCAAGCAGATTAACTAATAAATTCAAGCTTTCTTCTGTGTGACTAATGAAACAGCATAAAGCTTTCTGCCCTGGAAATGAAAATGCTTTTTGGTTTTTTTTTTTTTTTTTTTTAATGATTTTTGGTTTGAGGTTTTGGGTGCATTTTTTTACTGTATAATTTTAAGACTGTGTTCTTGCATAGATGACAGAAAGATGACCTGTATTGTTTGTGCTCAACCAAGAGTTTTAAAAGAAAACAATATTCTATCAATATAAACTCATCTTTATTTAATTTCTTTTCTTTCTTTTTTTCCCCCTTAGTTAATCTATTACTGAAACCTGCTTAATTATTTAAAACTGAGCTCTCTATTGCCTTGTTAATAATACATTACTCCTCCTGTGGAAAAAGTGAGGCAAATTCATCTCCATTAATACACTTCACTTCTGGAGTTATCAGAATTGAGAAAACCCTGCAACGGAGAACTCAAAGCTTGAAATAATATATATGTAACCAAAAGGAACAGAGAAGCAAAACAATACAGCTCAGTTCTGTTCCATCTCAAAGGGCTGTCTTCAGCTCTGAATTTCTACTTCACAAAAACCATATGTATGTGGTTTTACTTCATATTAAGAATAATTCCAACACTGTACCACCTCAAGTGGCTACGGAGGAACAGAAACTGTGAACACTGATGAGAGGGATTTGCAAAATTGAAGTCTTGGCACACAGCAACAAACCATGCATGCAGGTCAACAAAACTTGGCTTTCAGATCTATCATGGATAACTGAATGGACCTCAGAAAAAGGTCATGGTATTTAGTTCTGAAATGGAGAATTTATTGCTTCAAACCATTGTTTTCCACTGATTATGGCAGAAGTGAAACAGGTAGCCTGCTTCTCTTCTCTGAACATAAGAGGACAGAAATACTCTAAGTCCCAGCAAAAAAAAAAAATCTACCCGAGCTTTTGTCCCTTTCAGTGTTTTTCTCAGCAGGTCTCTGTATTTCCACAAGCAAGCAACTCACTATTCTCAAAGTTCTATGACATTTTAAAGATGCTTTTTTAGACCTTCCATACAGTTTATACACCAGAAAATTGTATTCTGAGATATCTACTAACAAAACTATTCCCTTTTTCACTTAAACATGTGTTTACCCTTAACTCCAGATTCATGCACTGCAAATGTCTTCTATTTAGACCTTTAAACACTGCTATTTTTGTGCTTGGGTAGGCACCTTCACAGCAGGTTTCTGGTGGGTAATCTGACAGAGAAGAATGATAGGCGAGAGCTACCCAAATGGGATATGGGTCTTCCCTTCCACTGAGATAACTGTGTGCATGCAGAAGACCTTTTCCTAAAGAATATCCCCCTCTACCACTCTCAGACATGTGTGTACCATAAGCTCCCTGCTGGTCTCCAGCTATAAACATTATTCAGTACAATGTGAACAGATTCTTTCTCATTTCATACTCGGAAAACAACCTAACTGCAGTTCCACATGCTTTTCTATCATGGGTCAGTTTCCTGATGTCACATTATTGCAGCTGTGCAGCTCTAACTCACAGAATCACAGAATCACAGAGTGTTAGGGATTGGAAGGGACCTTGAAAGACCATCTAGACCAATCCCCCTGCCGGAGCAGGAACCTAAATGAGATCACACAGGAAGGCGTCCAGGTGGGTTTTGAATGTCTCCAGAGAAGGAGACTCCACAACCTCCCTGGGCAGCCTGTTCCAGTGCTCTGTCACCCTTACAGTGAAAAAGATTTTCCTTATGTTTACATGGAACCTCCTATGCTCCAGCTTGCACCCATTGCCCCTGGTCCTACCATTGGGCATCACTGAGAAGAGCCTGGCTCCATCCTCCTGACATTCACCCTTAACATATTTATAAACATTAATTAGGTCTCCCCTCAGTCTCCTCTTCTCCAAGCTAAAGAGACCCAGCTCCCTCAGCCTTTCCTCAGAAGGGAGATGCTCCTCATAAGGGAGTTGCAAACTGCTATTGTATTTGAAAAAAAATACCCTCAAGAGGCCATATGCAAATGATGGCCTGCTTTGGATTAGAGTTTTCTGGTAAACAGATTTTGGAAATACATGTCATAGAATCATAGAATCATAGAATGGTTTGGATGGGAAGGGACCTTAAAGATCATCTAGTTCCAACCCCCCTGCCATCAGCAGGGACACCTTCCACTAGACCAGGTTGCTCAAAGCCTCATCCAGCCTGGCCTTAAACACTTCCAGGGAGGGGGCATCCACAGCTTCTCTGGGCAACCTGTTCCAGTGTCTGACCATCCTCACAGTGAAAAACTTCTTCCTAATATCTAATCTAAACCTACCCTCTTTCAGCTTAAAGCCATTTCCCCTTGTTTTGTCATTAACTGCCCTTATGAAAAGTCCCTCCCCAGCTTTCCTGTAGCCCCTTCAGGTACTGGAAGGCCACTATAAGATCTCCCCGGAGCCTTCTCTCCTCCAGGCTGAACAGCCCCAACTCTCTCAGCCTGTCCTCATAGGAGAGGTGCTCCAGCCCTCGGATCATCCTGGTGGCCCTTCTCTGGACTTGTTCTAGCTGCTCCATGTCTCTCTTGTGTTGGGGGCTCCAGAACTGGACACAGCACTCACTCCAGGTGGGGCCTTACAAGAGCAGAGTAGAGGGGCAGAATCACCTCCCTCAATTGTTTATACCTTACATGTGTGGTAAACTTAAAAAAACCCACCCCAAAACCACCTTACTACATTTACTCAAAGGACACTATGAGAATTTTTCAGCTTTTATCAAATACACAAATAGCTGTCCAGACGGCCTCTTATTCAAGTGAAAGCGCACATCACTAACAGCAAATACTCTCCATTGTTAAATATTAAGCAGGTACTTCGGTACATTATTTATTTATTCACAGAAGTCTGCTATCTGCCTCCTACATCACAGGACTACCAGAGTTTATTACAGTAGAATTGTCCATTGGTTATGAGTAATTTTGTTTTTTCATATGCCTACCAAAGAATACTTTTGAGGAAAAATTTATAGGAATGACTGAAATTCTTGGTAGATTAAACTGTGAATAAACCCGGAAACAAGGTATCTTAAAAACAAATAGATAAGTGATCTGTAGCTTTCCTGATCACCACAGTCATTGCACTTCTTTCCTAACATTCCTAATGCTCCTTTCCCAACCTATACCTAGCTGCAGGCCAGCTGAACACTTCTGGATTGTTACCTTCTCAAAACTGTTTCTGGACCCTTCCAACTCGTATTCTACCAAACATCCTGCCGTTAATGTATCATCCAAATGCTCAGCACTGAGGAGTGGCAGTTACTTCCTTGTGAAAAAAGTCAAAAGAGGCTGTTGTATTTAACGAGTCTCAACTGCAAATAATTCTTCTGACTCCCTGGCTTCATGGCTCTCTTGTGGAGATCTCCTAGCTGAATAAAAACTGACTACTATTCAGACCTATAGAGGTCTTCAGTATCATATGATTAACAACACAAAATCATGACAAGTATTTTCAAGTAGGTTTTATCTCTAAAAGAAAAATGATTTTTCTAAGAAAAGAAAAAAAATAGTGGGAACAATTTTCAAAGCAGACCTGCAAAATAACTGAAGATAATAAAAGCACCCAATTTGCATCACTTATGTGCAGCTCCTTGATACTTCTGGGGGAAAAAAAAGAGTGTCTGCCTGAAGGTAAAACACTCTCTTTATGTAATTCCTTCTTATTTCAAGGCCAATGTTACAAAACTGACTGAATAACTGACTGATCTCCAGCACATACTGGTTACATGTGAGCTTTTTTCACCATCTGAATTCCCTCTGCAGAGGCCAAAGTGTTTTGGACAGCCCTGATGCAGTCCTAGAAGGTTACAATAATTCAGTTTAAAACACTAAACTACACACAAAATTTTCTCTCTTCCAGTGTTCTTCCAAAAAACCAAAGGTCACCAAAAACATTCCAGAGCAATAAAGAGGATGGAGCAGACGTTTGCAGTGCAGTTACCCTTGCAGTAATAGTATGGGGCCCTATGATAGACTATTTCTGGACAATAAACTTAGCCGACCAGCTCTTTTCATATCAGGCTTAAATTTAATACAATTAATAGTTGTTTATGAACTTACTTTATTACAAATGCAGAAACCTCATAAAACTTCAAGTAAAGATCATCATACCGGCAGCTGGAACCACAAACTGTGAAGTGATTCTGATCTAAGTTAAGTCTCATGTCAATAGGACAGAATTTCAGAAATGATGTATGCTGTAAATCTGAACAATGACCTTCAATACTTAGGTTGCTGGAAAGTGAATAAACTTTACAGTGCTAATGTACTATGCTGCAGTTCAAAACACATTTCTAGAGCCTGCAAGTGGACAAAAAACCTGCAACTTTTCTAGAGTATTAATCTGATCTATGACACCATCACAAAGAATCTTAACAGATTTCTGATGGAACTTTTAGGATTATCATGTGACAGAAAATGAAACTCAGAAACCTAGAATTAACAGAAACACATAAGGATAGATAACAGAAGACAAAGTGTTGGTAGTTATTCTAAAATATCCCATGGCAGTAAAAAATGTAACAGCATTTGTTACAAAAAAAACCCCAAACCCAAGTAAAGAGTTTCATGTGACAAATTCTTGTATAGTGTAACTGGGATCAGCAGTGCTTCATAAAGAAAAAACTGGCCCACTGATCATGCACATGCTTACTTCTAGCGTACAAAGTTAAAATAGACAAAGCATTACATACTTTACTGAAGGAGTCACAGAACAGGAATAAAATGCACTCTCCTTCACTGCCATGTATGTTAAAGGAATGAGACATACACAACCTGTGAGCTGAAAGCTTTGTATACTCACATCTCCATCTAGTGGCCTCTGGTCGTCAGAGTCTCTGGTTGGACTGATGTCCTGCCTCATCACCCAGATAGGCTCCTTAGGTTCATCAGGGGTATAAGGAGAACGGATGGTCCTTGTCTTCACTTCCTCAATAGCCTCTTTAATATCCTTGATGGCCAGTGAAATTGCATCTCTCTTTTCCTTGCTGTACCTCTGTACAGATTCTCCCGAGCTGGATGTAACTCGAGAACCAGCTGGGAGCTGGCCATTACTTTCATTCCCACCACCGGCAAGAGTATGATCATGCTCCAAACTTTGCTCTGCCTCTGGCATGTCTTCAGCTGCCTTGTCTAAGCTCTGGGAGCTCATGCTCTGCTTCACCTCTGCTACAATCTGATCAATGTCCTCCTCTTGTTCGTAACTATCCATTCTTGGGTAGGGTGCAAACTCTGCCTCCTTCTCAGGGCTGTCAGACTCTCCGTCAGACCGTTCATCGTAATGGTGAAGGCGAGCACCAAGTGCCTCCTTGCGGTAATTGTCAGCTTCCTCTCTTTCCCGCTCATATTGCTGGATCCCCTCCCTAACATCGAGGTCTGGTGTATCTCCTATCTCCTCATAGACATGCTCCTGCAGTCCGTAGTCAGCATAAGGCTCAGCATACTGTTCATCCTCTCCACGATGAAAGAGGCGATGTGTGTAGACATAGCCCGAGTAGGCTGCATTCATGGCTTCCTCGTGTTCGATGGAATGGAAATGTAAGTGACTGGGCAATGTTCGATTATGAATGGCCTCGCCATGCTCAGCCTCAGCATTCTCCGTGTACTCCTCAGACTCAGGCCTGTACTGCACCGCATATGCGCTCTCATCCTCATTTTCCTGAACTCTCTCTGTGTCGTAACCATCCTCCACAGCGGCTATCACATCCCCTTCCGCAGTATCCGTGTGATTGTGGAAACCACTCTCAGTGCTGGCTGACCGAGCTAACATCCCTTCCTCCTCCTGCCCAGACAGGCCCCCTTGGCTGCTGTTTGTATGCTCTGGGTAGCGAGTTGCATACCGCTGCTCCTCTTCCACCTCTGAGTGCTCCAGGTCAGCCTCCACTGACTCATTCACTGCTCCATTTGCTGGCTCTTCACTTACCTCCCCCTCCGGTGGTCCAACCAAATGGTTCATGGCAAGTTCTGGTGGGCAGGTCACTTATTCTATTGACATTTTGTCTATCACAGCTGGAAAGAAATAAAAAAAAAAACCTCTGATGTTACTCTAAAAAAAAAAAAAGTGGAGTCAATAAACAGAAGCAACAAAAGGCACCCTTCCTTTCCCAGCAGACAAACGTTTGACTTCATCAGCTCTGAGGTCAGAGGACAGGCAGCACAATAGTATGCTCTCCCATGCAAATGATCTCCAACAGCAGCAACCAACAACTATCCCCTTGGGGTCTGCACTTCTCACTTCTATGGACGAATTCTTTGTGGAAAATTCATTTCCAAGCAACTCCTTGGAGATGCTTCTATGGACTGCTGTGGCACTTCAATGACATTGGCAGGCGCATGTTAGAAAAGCTAACTTTTGCCACGGGCTCAACCATGGTAGAGATACAACAGAAATATTCCACCTTTGCTCCACCTCTCTCCCTACAGCTCACTAACTCAGTGCGAAGGAAGGATGCTGTATTGTAAAATGACAGATTTTTGTCCCATTACAGGAGTCTGCAATTGCTCAGATAAATGACAGCTATGCATGCTAAAATTCTTCATTATGGTATCTTCCAGCTGAGCTAGTCTCCTATGCACTTCTAAAAAATTATCTGAAGCACCTATTCCTTCTCCCTAGAGAAGCACCTAACAGCTAAATACCACAGTTACCTTTGTGGAATGTATCTATAACCACTTAAGATGGTTTCTGCATCAAACATCTTTCCTAAAATACAGAGAAGACATTACTAATATTCATAACCATGCCCACATTGAGACTAGTGAGGCACCTTAGCTTTGCTTTCACTAAAAATCTCAAAAGATTACATAATTACTTGAGAGGTCCTGCCAATAATAATAAATATACATGCCACAGAAAGAGGAAAACTCCATAAGAATATAGATCAGCTTCTACAAGTTTCATAGAGCAAACAGGCCTATCTAGAATAGAAGTTTTCATTTTTATGTAACAGATTCAGCTATTTTGAACCTTGCTCTATGTTTTTAAAATGTAGTGTCATAAAAAGGACATTTTATGTCCTTTTAGGTCCCTAAGTAAAACCCCATTTCCATAAGCAAAATACAACTCTAGCCTGTGACTTATTGAAAACTACTAAAAGAAAAGCTAGATGTTAGAAGACTTCTAAGTTGAATGATCTATAAAAGCATGTGTCAATTACCAGTTAAAAAAAATCATTTGAATTTGAAACAGAACTAGAACTAAATCTACTGATCTGAGGCAAGGAGGCTCAGGTGACACTTTGCTGACTAAATGAGCTCTGTGCAAAAGAGGGGTGGGAATAACTTCCTGTGCCTGAGAAAGCAACAGTAATTTCAGTTGCCCTCTATTAGAAAAGCTGACAGGCAGGCAAGGCTAGGTGGGAGTTACTTGCACCATACTTCCATGGGATATCTAGCGGGTGCAGCTTCCAGCTCAGCAAACACTCCCTGTCTTTGTCACACCTAATGTTTTAGCCTTTAAAACTTAGGAATCCTTAAAAAAAAAAAAAAAAAAAAAAAAGGAAACAAAATACACCTTAGCCCCTTTTCCAGGCAGATCCTTTCATTTTCAGAAACAGCCTGTACATAGCTTTTGCAAATCTAGCATGCCGAGTTTAACCTCTAAGACTTGCCTTTCCCACTCTCAACACAAGGGAGAAAAACGTTTAGTATATCATACAATGTATAAAAAAATGCAGTTGTAAAATAAAAGCTAGTAAGTCACATTAACTGAACAAAGATGCTCTACACAAACTAATCCTTTTCCAAAATAACTATTAAAAAACTCAGTTTGTTTTTTGCAGCTGAAGAAGTTACGTCATCAAGAAGCCTTCAGTGACAAGGTAAGGTCTTTTCCAGATAAGATTTACAAGCAATCAGGAAAGAATGGGCAGAATACAGGTGTATAGGCGAGTGTACATCAGAACTAACAAACCAAACACTCTCCTCCCTGCAGCATATGGCATATTATTTAAGTAAACAAGAACAACAGTACTGGAGAGCTTCCATTTTAAGCCCACAAAAAAGAAGGGTGAAGATGCCAAGGCATAACAGCCCTTTCAAAAGTCCATCCCAAGCAGGATTTCCTGCTTCCACTGAAGCCTGTTATAAAACTTCAGTTGCTTTGCACATAGACAGAATTAGGCTAAGATAGAGGACGGATTAAAAATTCTGCCATCAATCTGCTGCATTCAAACTAGCCCCTGATTCGCACGTGTCACTGATCACCCATAGAAAAAGGGCAGTACTAGTTGAAAGAAATGAAGTTACACACAAACACAAAATGATAAGCAACTTTCTGAAATCTTTATCACATGTATCCTGACACATCTTTAACTGAATTATGTTAAGTTAGAAAAGAAGGCAAAATCCAACTGTGTGAAGACTACCTATACCTCAAGTTAAATAAGGTATCACATGCCACAGAATTTATGACAGCCAAAGTTCTGGTAATACCTGAAAGTATGCAATCCTGTTTTAGAAGTCTTAATACAGGCTCACAACATAATGCACACTATGGACAGACAGCATCGCTGACACATCTAGCTGTGAGAAACAGATTACACAGATTACAAACCACTGAAAATGTTGCTAAAAACCACCTCAGAGCCCCAGAATTTTACTTTTGTAAGCTGAAAGTTTCCCAAGTTCCACTGGTGAAACTGTCCTCATTTGAAGAATGACCTCAGGTTAATCTCAAATATTGACACCCTAAAATTTTCAAGGTTGTGTCTTTTGAGGGGGTGAGGAAGAAACTTCAAGCTTTACTTAAAGCTTTTTACTGAAAAAGATTATCTTCTCTTTGCCCTTACTCCAACAATTTCAATTGAACTTCACTTTTTAATTTTGCAAACAATAAAATATTATTTTAAAATTTGTTTTGACATTTTGTAAAAAAAGATAAATTTTAATTGTTAGAAAAGGAGATAAGTTTACATATAAAATTGTGATCTAAATAAGTGCCCTAGGTCACCTAAGCCTCAATAACCTTAAATGAAAACTTCTAAGTCAAGAACATTTATTTGACTGTTTAATAAACAGTCTTTAGGACAGTAATTTAAATAACCACTTATTAAGGCTGGGGGCTAGAAGCACTAAATCCCTTTTCATACAAGGTAGCTGGAAGACTACTATAAACCACATCTTTTTATTCTTAGTAGCATTTCCCTCAAGCAAATACAAGGTCTGCCTGATTTTTCTTACCAGGCCTTCAAAAAGCACTTTATTTCCAGCACGCAAACAAAAAAATCAATAACCTACATAAAATGCCATAGACAGAAGAGAATATAAGCAAGAGAGGTCATCTAACCCTGGAAATAAAGACACAGCACCCATCTGAAAGATATCATACTCTCACATTAATTACCCAGAACAGCATCTGTGCCCCAGTAATCAAACACATATGGGAAAGTGCTCTGTAAGCACTCCTAGCTTTGCACTCGGGACTTGATGGATGAATCTGTCCATAAAATAGAGAAATCAGAGGATGATTACTTCTGCAACTAGCTCTCTGCAGAAGGTTAAACTACCTTCCTGACTGTAAAGCAGAAAAACTAAACATCTCCACATATTTCTCAAGCAACATAAAGAAAAAGCTGGAAGTTTAAGGGTTTTTCTCTGCTTCTTTATATTTTAAAAAGAAGTATTTAAAACACCACCAAAGGGCATACTACCATCTCAGAGCAAGACCACAACATCCATGCCCAGTGCTACTCAGGAAAGACATGCAATATGAAAAAATGAAATTGTGAGTGTTCAGATTCCAGTTTGGTCTGTTATTTGTCTTCCAAGTCCAGATGTATAATAGTTGGCTTTCTTTTGCACACAGGCAGAAATGAAGCTATTTTTTATTATTATTATTATTATTATTA
>NW_010341371.1:0-1803 GCF_000700745.2 Antrostomus carolinensis
GAAGGAATTATTGGGTGGGATCCCCTGGGAAACTGCACATAGGAACAGAACAGAGCTGGCAGGTCTTTAAGGACACCTTCCTGAGAGCACAAGAGCTCTCCATCCCACAGCATAAGAAATCGAGTAGAGCAGGAAAGCGGCATGGCTCTGCAAGGACCTGCTGGTCAAACTGAGAGAGAAGAAGGCAATGGCCAGGCAGTGGAAGCAGGGAGGTGTAGCCTGGGACGAATACAGAGATGCTGTCAGGATGTATAGAGATGAGATTAGGAAAGGCAAGGGACAAATGGAATCGAACTTGGCGAGGGCTGTGAGAAATAACACGAAGGGTTTCTTCAGGTATATTGGACAGAAGGCTGCCGGCGGGGTGGGCTCTTCTTGGCCAGAGAAGAGGCCTCGGGGCTGCTGGCCCTCCTCTTCAGGGGTCACCATGGACCCCCGGGGGAGCATTCCCTGTCCTGGGTGGAAGTGGATGGTTGTGCTGCGGATTCCTCGGGCCCTTCCTGGGGCTCTTCATGCTCCCCAGGGATAGGAATGGGGGCAGAGGGAGGGCTGCCGGGACCCCACAAAGGGCAGCTGGAAGCCATCCACGCTGAAACGTCTATTTCATTATTTGGGGGTAGTGCATTGAACAGTTAAATACACTTAAATAATGTTTCAGTGACTGCACTAATGCAGAATTTTATCTAGATGGGTAACCAATTTAACTAGAAACCAGCTAACAAGTAACTGTCTAAATACTTCAAATACAGCTCTTGTTCTAAGTCATCCTTCTTGAAAAAAAAGCCTGCTGGTCACATTGGAAATACATTTTAAGGCCTTCAGGGCTGCTGGAGGGGGCCGGGCCAGGGGTGGGAGACCCTCCTTGGGAGGCAGCAGGATGGGGGGCAGCCACGGGGCTGCCCTCCCGCCCCACGGCAGCATGGGCGGGCCCCCGACCGCGCGGTTTCGGAAGGAGGGTGCCAGCAGCTGGACCAGCAGATCTTCATCCAGCCCGAAGAGGACCAGGAAGGGCACGGCAGGGTCCTCCACTATGGCTGCCTCAAAGATCAGGCCCAGCTCCTGACGCACCCAGTTCAGAAGGGGCTGCAGGAGAGCTGGGTGGTCCCAGGGAAGGGATGCCCAGGTGCTGGGCTGGAGGCTGCCAAGAGAAGGCCTGGGCCACTGGTGCTCCACAGGCCGTCCTGCTGCTGCTGCCGGCTGGAGGTCGCCAAGAGAAGCCCTGGGCAACTGGTGCTCCACAGGTTGTCCTGCTGCTGCTGCAGGGCTGTGGGCAGCTGGGTGGCCGGGAGCTCCTCCTACCTGGTGGATCATGACTGATGACCCCACAGATGGTGTGACGATGTGCTCCTTGGAGTCATCCCTCACCCACGGCGCTCGCGCCAGCAGCGCTGCAGCCCCAGCACACATCTCCGGCGTTACCGCAACACCACTGCCTGCTCCATCCCCCATCTCTTGTCTTGTGCTCAGCATCAGTGTTCCCCACCAGTCACCGAGGCCTCGACTGTCTCTTCCCACAGCCCCACCAGGTCGCTCTGGCCGGGGCAGACACCTCCAGGCACACAGGGCAAGAGGGTTCACTTGGTAACACCTCGTGCCTCCCTGGGAGGCTGCAGGACAGAGCCCACAGGTTCTCCCCACAGCCCAGCGCTGCTGGCCAGCCCTCTGGGCTCCCCTGCTTCCTCCCACGGGGGCTCACAGGCACCACTCCACTCTCTCTGGTGGGTTTTCTCCTCCCTTTCTCCCCCAGCCTGAGGGCAAAGGGTGATCCCCTCTCCCCCAGCCTGAGGGCAAAGGGTGATCCCC
>NW_010341372.1:0-337 GCF_000700745.2 Antrostomus carolinensis
CAGGTCTTCTACAATGGCCAGTACTTTGCCAGCATGGGGGATCTGGAGGATGCATTTGTGGCCAACTTGCTGGAGGTTGTCAGGATCAAGAAGCCCCAGGCTGAAGAGGTGCTGGGCTCAATGAGACCCCGGCACCCACCTGGCTCCCCGGGGCCACTGCAGTATGAGCCCCAGGGTCCCCGCTACAGTGTCAGGGGCAACCGCGTCACCTCCCAGGGCTGGAGCATCGTCTTCGGCATGAACCCCAACTCCGGCCCACGACTTTTTGACATCAGGTACCGTGGGGAGAGGATTGTCTATGAGCTGAGTCTCCAGGAAGCCTTAGCTCTGTATGGCT
>NW_010341372.1:396-692 GCF_000700745.2 Antrostomus carolinensis
GCTTGTCCGGGCCCTCGACTGCCCCTACACGGCAACCTATGTGGACCGGCACTACCTGACAGAGTCAGAGACCCCCAAAACCAACCAAAACTCACTCTGCATTTTTGAGCATGATGCTGCCCTCCCTCTGCGGCGCCACTTCTCCGACTCGCAGTCCTTGTACTACGGTGGGCTGCGGAAAAACACGCTGGTCATCCGTGCCATCTCCACTCTCATCAACTATGACTACATCTGGGACTTCATGTTCCATGTCAGCGGGGACGTGGAGGTCCGGGTGCACGCCACTGGCTACACCA
>NW_010341372.1:821-1985 GCF_000700745.2 Antrostomus carolinensis
CTGGATGTTGATGGTAGGTCTGGGTGACTTTGTGTGTGGCCGTGGTTTGCTGTAGGCTGCAGCTCTGCTCAGGGCATGGAGCTCAAGAGGATTTTCCCCTCTGCTTCACAGGGCAGCTGAACTCTCTGGAGACCCAGGACATGGGGTATGAGCTCGTGGAAGACCCCTGGAGCATGCAGAACACCATCGAGAGGCCGTACCTCCGCAGGGAGCGGCTGGAGAGGGAGGACGAAGCGGCCTTCCCACTCAACACCCCCATGCCCCGCTACCTCTCCTTCACCAGCCCCAAGCCCAACAAGTGGGGGCACCAGCGCAGCTACCGGATCCAGGTCACCAGCTTTGCTGGGGAGCACCTGCCCACCAGCAGCCCCATGGAGAGGTCCATCAGCTGGGGCAGGTAGGTGCTGGGGCTGGGGTATGTGTGGCCCCCACCCCTCGTCCATCCCTGCCACCATGTCCCCAACTGCTCCTGCCTCCCCGCAGAGCCAGGGCTGCTGCCGCCCAGCCAGCCCGAGCCAGGCTGCAGGGAAGGGGTTAAACAGCAAACGTGCAGAGTTTTTGGCTCTGAAAATCCCTTGAGAAGTTGCTAAATGACATCTGTTCATAGCAGTGCACAGGCAAGAATCTGACCCCAGATAAGATTAATTTAGAGCAATCACATGTGTCTTTCCCTGTGAGGGCAACCAGGCTGTAGGAGGAGCTCCCAAGGGAAGCACTGGCATCCCCAGGTCTCGACATCTTCACATAAGGACAGAAGGTCTTTTAGAAAGTGCTCGGGATAAACACAGCACTGGCTCACTGCCAGGCTGACGTTTAGCAGCTCGTGTTCGGGGGGAGGCTGTAGGAGTTAAAATGTCTGTGGCTGAAGTGAGTGTGCCAGGCAGCGAGCAGCAGCATCTGCACCTGGATGTGTTCCTGTTCCCTGGCCATGCCGGAGCACTGTGGGCAGTGAGTGATCGCCAGTGAGCCCGAAGGCACCGGGGCTGCTGCCTGTCGCTGCCCACACTGGTCCCTGTCAACCCTTTCCCTCCCCAGCCCAGGACAGGTTGTGTCCCTGGGCACACACTAAGGATGCATCCAGCCCCAGTTTGCTGGTGCATCCCCAGGCAGTGATGCCGCAGCCCCTGTGCCCTGTGCCGACGTGGACGAGCCCCTCTGCTCCCT
>NW_010341372.1:2049-2541 GCF_000700745.2 Antrostomus carolinensis
CTGGACCCCCCCTGTCGCCTTCGCTGACTTCATCGACAATGAGACCATCACCAATGAGGTGAGCTGGGGTCCCTTGGGTGGAGGGGAGATGAGCACCATGGGCACCACCCCGGCTCCTGCTCCAGCCAGGGGCTTCACCCATCCCATGGCCAAACTGGGCAGCTGCCAGGCTGGAAAGGTTCTGCTCAGCCTGACAGTACCTGGCTCCCTCCTGCCCAGGACCTGGTTGCCTGGATCTCCGTGGGGTTCCTGCACGTCCCCCGCGCTGAAGATGTCCCCAACACTGTGACCGTGGGCAATGACGTCGGCTTTTTCCTGAGGCCCTACAACTACTTCATGCTCAGCCTGACAGTACCTGGCTCCCTCCTGCCCAGGACCTGGTTGCCTGGATCTCCGTGGGGTTCCTGCACGTCCCCCGCGCTGAAGATGTCCCCAACACTGTGACCGTGGGCAATGACGTCGGCTTTTTCCTGAGGCCCTACAACTACTTCA
>NW_010341373.1:0-8226 GCF_000700745.2 Antrostomus carolinensis
CGGCCAGGGACAGGATTTGGGGAGGCTGCTTGACGATGTCGCTGCGTGGCCCAACTGCTCAGACACCGCTTTAGGGCAGCAGAGTCCGGGAAATCGGAACAAACAAAACCAAACCCTCAACCACGAGTAAATGGATATTGGTTAGAATAAACCCGGCGGGGTTCTTGGCTGTATCTGTGCGGGGGGGGGGGTCAAGAGGGGAGGGGTTTTTGGTTGTTGTTGTTCTTGTAACGGAGATGGTTAACGTTAATCACCGCAAGAGACGCGTTTCACATCGGCGCACGCTGCGAGCTCTGTCCCGCAGCACAGGTCTGGGTGAGCCCAGGACCAAAGCCCGGTCTCCGGAGGGGGCTCAGCTGCAGCCATCGCTCCTGTCAGCAGGGAGAGGAGCCCCGGCCACCAGCCCATCGACTGGGAGGCCAGAAGGGACCATTACATCATTTAGTCTGACCTCAGACAGCAGCGAGGTGCTGGCTGGGGAACAAAAAGAAAATTGCCGGGGACGGAATCTCTGCACCGAAACACGGTGTTTCTTCGTGACATTGTCAGCTCTGACAAACAGACTCTTTAAAAAAAAAAAAAAAAAGAAAAAAGAAAAAAAAAAGAGATTAGTGACAGGGGCTTTCTTCATGAAATGCTTACACAGAGAAATGTGTATCATAAGTAGGAGCTTGAGAGCTTCCAAATATAATGACTGGAAGTGTATTTTACATGCCAACTGATCTGGCTTTTCATTGTTCCTCATTGCTCTTCATAAATAGGCCTGCTAGCTGAAATACTGGAGTATTTTCCAGTAAGAAAGAGCTTACTGAAAAAAAAAAAAAGTTAAGAGGAAAAAAAGGAAGAAAATAATATATTTTGTTCAAAGTTGTCAGCAGAGACATTGTAAAAAAAAAATCAAAATTTCAGATGTGTCATCTTCTCTCTCTTCTTCCCATTTCTTTCTTTTTAAACTCTTTATTTTTCTAATCCTGATGAGAGTGTAGGAAAGGAACAAAAAGAAAAAAGTAGTTGATCATTGAGCAAAGAAAGTTGGGATGCTGACTGCCCTGAGATCAATTTTATCCGTACTTTTTTTCAAAAGTAACCTTTCAATATACATTGAAAAAGTGCTATTTTCTTTAGATACGACATAGCCGTGGCACCCACACCCATAGCATGGGGCTGGATCCACCTTACTGCACTTTAATGTTTGGTCTTGTCTTCACTTCTACTTTGGTAGTGGTTGCCCACTATTTTACTTAATTGTGGTACTTTTTGAGAGTACCAATAGTCTCCGAAAATGGAACAAGATATTACTGAATAAGGTCCTCAACTCATATCCTACTTTTTCTGATGTTGACAACATATGTAAACCCCTTGCAATGGCACAGGAATGGGGTGTCACAGGAGTGCCAGGCTGTACTGGGACGTGATCCCAAGAGACAGGAAGGGTGAATCACCTCCCCAGCCCCGTGCATCCATCAGTCCAGTGCACCATCTGCCACGCACCAGTGGGTCCTCCCAGGAGCCTCAGAAATGCGAATCTACTGCAGATAGTCACGGATGTCTGGCTTGCTTGGTGCAGCAGGAAAAGGGATGACAGTGTTTGCGGTTAATGAAGTCCAGTGCAAAGCTGCATCCCCCAGTAATTTATTACTTTGGAAAGCAGGGGCATGATGCCAGACAAATAACTGGCCCTGCGGGAGGGCAGGACACCGGGAATGCAGGACCAGGAGGGTGGGAAGATGAGGAGGAGGAAGAACCTCCCAGTGCCACCGCTGCTGGGGACAGCAGAGCTGTCCAGCAGAGCTTGTGGGGGTGGGATTTGTCACAGCTGGCTCTTAGAAAGCCTGCAGCAGGGCCCCTGTGGGAGCTCTAAATCACACTGATTGCACAGTCAATAAAAAAAAAATCTCACCAGTCCCCATAACCAGGCTGTTGGCTCTTAAACCTCTTTAGATAAAAATCTGTTTATTGCTGTGTTGTTAGAAGTTCAGAGTAACTGCACAGGCTCCAGCGATGTTAGTAGCACAAAGTAGCTTTGGAAAAGAGTTTTAATATAGACCAGCTCGAGGCAAATTCCAGCCTGCTTTATTCCATATAAGCCAGGAGCCACTTCAGTGACCTCAGGACAGCTAGCTTAAATTGAAAGTGCTGCTGCTTATTTCAGAGGAACCACTCTTTGCCCACACTGACACGAGAGACCAGAAATCCTCCTCTTGCATATATTCCTACGTTCCTTCCCAGCCTGCATGCCTGTTTTGGGGCAGCAGTGTCCCAGGCCATCCCCTTTGGTCGGGAAGCAGAGCCCTGCCTTGGGCAGGCTACCACACCAGCAGCATCTGCAGGTGGTTTGGTTTGGCAGCACAGTGCTGCCTCAGAGAGTATCTGGATGCTTCCTGCCCCGTGCCACCTGCTCCAAGCCCTTCCTGCTCCCTTGCCACCATGGGTTCCCACCTGGCTTATCCCCTTTTCTCCTTCTCTTCTTCCATTTCCCCTACCCTTCCTGAACGACACCAGTTACACAGTGATAACAAGACTTGGCCCGTTGCTCCCATTGCCTTGGTCACCCCTGTTACTCCCCCACCTCTTCTGTTCCCACCGTGCCCACCCAGGCACACCTCCTTTGCTGCAGTGCTTGCACAGAGCTGGCTGCACCCGCTCACCTCTCTGTGGGAGGGGAGCAGACCCTTCCCCTCCACAGCCAAGCAGGGAGCTACGGGGGAGGACACCTCAGCTGCAGTGACTGCTGTAGGGTCAAGGCCTGGCCATGTCAGGGGAAGAGGTGGTCACCCTTTCAAGGTGGAGCAGGGCTGCCCCATGGCTCTTGCCCCTTCCTTGCTGCTGGCCTTGGGCAAGAGACAAATGGGGGAGAGGTCCAGGCAAAAGCTCATTTAATGGACTCATCCACCCCCAGGAGCCTCTTTTCCTCCTCTTTTTGGTGGTCCAATGTGCCAGGGTGGTCACAGCTGCCCCTTCCCTGGCCTCCACTGCATGTGCACATGCATGACGTGACTGGGGAAAGGAAAGTCCCCAGGAGTTTTAGTGCATCTCCCAGGAAAACCTGGTTGAAGAAAGGCAGCTTTACCTGCCAGCACACCTCCTGGAAACCCCCCGGGCTCCTCTCTCTGCTTCTGCTTTGGCTGTCTCATAGGGTTTGGTTTAAGTGATCATGTGAACCCTGTGGCTTTTCTATGTTCCTGCCAGTGATGGATTCTTTCAGGAGGAGAAGGAAGGACGTGGTTTGCCATTTTCACAAGGTGGAGGGGGGTGAAGAGACTTTTAGTTTGTCCTTAAGGATTGTAGAAGTAGGTTTGTAAATTTGGGGGCATTTTTGAATGTCCCAAAGAAACAATAGTCCAAGCGTTTAGAAACAGATTTTGTTCTTATCTAGTGCTGGCCATTGCCTGCTGAAGAATCTGAGCACCTATGTTTCTCCAGATGGCAAAATTATGTCCCTGCATATTTCTGAAAGAGGTTACACTTTGAAAGGCTTTCCAAATGAGTAAAAACAAGTGATGTGTTTGCGCCTATAAGCCCACAGCACGTGGCTAGCCCATCCGAGGAAGAATGACTAAACTCTGGATTTTCAGTTTTTTGCTGAAGTGCTTTGAGCTAAGAAAGGAGTTGTAACTTCTCTGACGGTTTCAAAAAGCAAATCATTTGGTGCTTGGCATATTCAGCACTCTCAGTGCCCTATATCCCTCCGCAACATGCAGAGCAGTGGGATTTTTTCAGGCTTTCCCTCCCATTTTCCTAACTATGGTCCAGTCTTCAGGCAGTTCTCCTTGTGAATGACTGGGGTGAAGCCCTTGCGTAATGCATGTGGGTGTTTTCATTAAGTGGCTACCAGTGAGTGCACCTGAAGTTCTGCAATCTGCAGTTGTGATCCTTGTATTATCTGCTGTGTGTCTCAGAGTGAGAGTGGGTTACAGGACAGAGTAAGAATGGCTGGGGTTTAAATTGTGGTGGATACTGCAATATCCTCCATGAAGCAAGAAAAGATTTCTGTTAAGTGGAGGAAAACCCCTGAAGAGAGAAATTATGATGTAATTGATAGTCAATACTGGCATAAACAGCTTCAGATTCTCCCAGATCTTGGAACACAGGGCAAACTTGATTTGGCTTCTCTGCTGTACTCTTTCATTAGAAATCACATGTAGTTTTTTTCCACTGAAGTAGCAGCAACATTTGGGAATAAAGTTTTTCTACATGGTATAACATTGTTTGGTTCAATAAATCAAATGAAAATGACCATCCTCTCCATGTAAATTAAAGACCAAACGCAAAATCACAGAATCACAGAATGTTGGGGATTGGAAGGGACCTTGAAAGATCATCTAGTCCAATCCCCCTGCCGGAGCAGGAACCTAAACGAGATTACACAGGAAGGCGTCCAGGCGGGTCTTGAATATCTCCAGAGAAGGAGACTCCACACCCTCCCTGGGCAGCCTGTTCCAGTGCTCTGGCACCCTCACTGTAAAGTAGTTTTTTCTCAAGTTTAAGCGGAACCTCCTGTGTTCCAGCTCACACCCATTGCTCCTTGTCCTATCGTTGGGCATCACTGAGAAGAGCCTGGCTCCATCCTCATGACATTCGCCCTTTACATATTTATAAACATTAATGAGGTCACCCCTCAGTCTCCTCTTTTCCAAGCTAAAGAGACCCAGCTCCCTCAGCCTTTCCTCATAAGGGAGATGCTCCACTCCCTTAATCATCTTGGTGGCTCTGCGCTGGACTCTCTCAAGCAGTTCCCTGTCCTTCCTGAACTGTGGGGCCCAGAACTGGACACAATATTCCAGATGTGGCCTCACCAGGGCAGAGTAGAGGGGGAGGAGAACCTCTCTCGACCTACTAACCACACTCCTTCTAATGCACCCCAGGATGCCATTGGCCTTCCTGGCCACAAGGGCACAGTGCTGGCTCATGGTCATCCTGCAGGTCTACCCAGGTTTTGCATCACCAACCCCTGACCTTGGCATTGCCCATACAGCCCTGTACTGGCTTCCTAAGGGATTTCCAGAGTGAGCAGGGAGGTTTTACTGAGGATCACACAGGAGGCTGGGGAGGGAATGGCATCCCCAGTAAACAGGCTCAGTAGCTGTGAAGAAGCACAAAGTCTGGGAGACGGGTCAGCAGTCCTGGGGGGCTGGTGCGAGCTTCACATGGAGCTTTTGTTGCACAGATGAGGACTCAGGACAGAAGGAAAAAATATACACCCCATATGGGGACTTTTATGCAAGTTTTTCTAACAAGGCATTAATTTAATTTTTAAAACCATACAAACTGAATGCTCTTTCCATGTGGAAATAGCCAGTTGCAAGCCCCTCAACCCTAATGAAGTGATTTATTACTTTTACCTGAAACACATTGCATGCACTTGATTGATTCTCCACACCTCAGTACCTCCCACTTCCAAGATGTAGTCCTTTGCTACTGAATCGCAATAGAAAACCTCTCACCCCTTCCAGATAGGTTTTTTTTTCAATTCACTGAGAAGAGAGGCCATCACCTAGAGACCTAAGGGAGGGAATAATTTGGAAGGACTTCTCACATGTCTCAGCTGGCAGCCAGCACACTCCTGCAAGTGACAAGCACCAGAGCTGGGTGAAGCAAGGAAGATCTGTGCCCTATCCTCACTGCTTCTCCACCTCTGTAAGGAGATAGTGAACTACTATATACTCTGTTCCTCGCCCAGAGCTGAATCTGCTAAAGCACATAACCCAGCTGCAAAGTGTGGTGGTTTCTGCAGGACCCACCATGGCTCCCCATCCCGCAGGAGTGACACTTGGGTTCATATCTCAGCCTCTCCAGAGACCCTCCAGCATCACAGCCCAGAGCCAGGTCTCGCTCTCCATCATATTTGGAGTGAGAGGAGGAACATCAGGTCCAGTATTTTCACTGATGCCAAAATGTGTACATGTCTAACTTGAAACATTGCTTATTTAATCTTCTCTATATGCACTTGGTAGATGAAATTGTGGCAAATCTAGAATAACAGGGATAACAGTAACAAGAATAAATTGGTTTGTACTGGTTCAGGGAGAGGAACAAACCTGTTCTTCCCCACAGTGCAGCACTCTTTCTTTGCCTTCCTGGTGACATGTTGTCCCAGGCACCCCGAGCCTCATACTGCCACCAACTGTAACCCCCGTTCCCTCCCTGGGTAGCAATCAGGAAGGTTGTGTTTCCCTGAGCATCCCCTGTTTGGTCTGTGGAGAGCGTGCCTCCAGCTGGCCCTAGGAGAGTTCAGAAATGGTTCCTGGCCAACCCCTCAGTGCTGCTTGCTGGCAGATGTTGCACCAGATTAAGAAAGTGGTGTCTGCCCTCCCACGTGCAGCTTGTTTGGGAGTCTGCACTGAACAGCCCTTGTGGGTTTCAACGGAGGCGGAATGACAGACAACACTGATGGTTTTATAAGCTGGTATGGTCAGAGCTCAGGATACAAGGGAGTAAGCTGGGGAGAAAAGAGACCTTTGCCTGGGTCAGGATTTTCCCTCACTGCCCCCACAGATTCTCCCTCACTGCCCCCACAGTATGCATCTGTTTCCATCACTAGATTGAGGGTTTATCCTGATACTGCAAGCCCAGCGATGGACAGACCGTGCCCTCCAACACATGCCAGATTTTTAAACTGGGGCTGGAGGCCTTCCCCAGGTTGGAGTACTGGTGGGCTCAGGCATGAAGACAACACCTTAAAGCATCTTAGGAGAATAACCTTTCCTGAAAACATGCTTAACTCTGTGTGCTCTGCAGTGACCACTGTGCGAGCAACACGCATGTACTGACCTTTTGTCAAGCAGCTGACTTCAGAAAATCTTCTGGTAATAATGAGTCAATGTTTATCGAAGAAAAAACCCTGCTGCTCTGATAACAGACACATGTACATAATAAGCAATTTCAATATTCATTTATTTGACTTCTGATTGTGTATTTTAAGGTGTTTGTCAATGGTATGTAGCAAAAAGAGCCATAATAGTACAAGCATGGGAACAACCATTGCATTCAGAAACCAGCTCCTCTGTAGGTATGAAGCAGTGTCACCTACTCCTGTCACACAAGCTCCCACATGCAGAGAGGCCACAGGAGAAATATAGCAGCGTCAAACTGGTATAAACCAGTGGTACATATACCAGTGTCATCCCTGACATTTGAGTCCTCCTGCAGAGTACCCTCACAGAGCACTCGGTGCCTCCAGCTCTGCTCTGCATTGCACAGGTTCCTGCCTTTGTGCTGGGCTGGTTTGCACTGACTCGGTGAGATCTTCCTGGTTTCTGCCCTCTAGGAAATTACTCAGTTCCTTATCTCACCTCCAGCTTTGGCAGCAGTACTTGGTGCACGTACACAGGCACACACTCACCTCCTCCGTGACTCCCCAGCAGAAGACTGAGGACACTTTTCCATTTCTCCCAGGAGAGAAGATCTGCTGACACAGATAGTGGGGCTCATTTGCCATTTGTAAACCACGTGGAGTGGTACGCTGCTAACAACTTTCAGGAGTAAAAATTGAGAGTTAGAGGTGAAAGCTGCTGAAATTCTAATGAATTTGGGACAAAGTTTTGATAAAAAGCAGATGGCATTTTTAGTCATTCTTTTTCCAGTCAGTAAATGAGGCCAAATGTTCAGAAACTTGTCTGTAAATATATCACCCTGCTTTTCAACTGTCTCAAAAAAATACTGCAAATATGATTTTAATAAGACAGGCATCCTTCAAAGGGCGGTAACCCGCCCTTTATTGGCCTCATGTCAGCACTTGGCAGCAAGGAGCCATTTCTTGCCTCTGATGCTCCTCTGCTGTCAGTTGTTCCCGAAATAACCTAGTTCCCTGGCGCTCATGCTCATGTTCGGATGGTGGGTGGCCACACAGAGCCCACTGTCCTGAAGCACAGATTTGAGGGACTCGAGCTCTTTAAGAGGTGGGCAGCTGACTCATGGATTTGTGGGGGGCATCTTACCCACCCCTAATTGAATCCAGCTTGGCTGCCCCTGCAGGGCACCTGCTTGCTTCTGGGAGCCCAGCTGGGCTAACCGAGAGCAGCCTTCTCTCACCCTGAGTTACAGAGTTAGAACGTGGAGGTCTGTGTCCAACCCAGCTGCTCCAGGGGCCTTTCATAGTCTGTGTGGAGAAGTGGGCACTTCTGGGAAAGGACATGGCTCCTCTTCTCCCAGAGCTGGCAGCAGAAGCAGGGAAGGAAGGATGGTGCCCTACAAGCGCCCGTGTCTCCTTGCATCTGGGCAGGAACA
>NW_010341374.1:0-312 GCF_000700745.2 Antrostomus carolinensis
CCATATGCCACCTTGGGGACACCCTTAGGGACACCTCTTTGTTGTCCCCTCCCAGTTCCACCAGTGACACCCACAGGCCCCCAATGTGGCGTCACCACGGTGCCACCTTCAAGGCCACCCAGGTGATGCTCATGGGGACACCCCGGTGCCACTTTTGGGGACACTCTGGTGCCACTTTCAGGGACACCCTTGGGGACACCCATCTGTCACCTTTTGTCCCCTCCCAGTGCCACCAGTGACACCCACAGGATCCCCCCCCCTCACTGCCACACTTGAGGTCACCAGGGCGCCACCTTCGAGACCACCCAGGTG
>NW_010341374.1:713-1205 GCF_000700745.2 Antrostomus carolinensis
CAATGCCACCCACAGTCTCCCAATACCACACTTGAGGTCACCATGGTGCCACCTTTGAGGCCACCCTGATGATGCTCATGGGGACAATCTGGTGCCACTTTTGGGGACAACCTTGGGGACACTCTGGTGCCACTTCTGGTGACATCCTGGTGCCACCCATCTGTCACTCAATACCACACTTGAGGTCACCATGGTGCCACCTTTGAGGCCACCCTGATGATGCTCATGGGGACAATCTGGTGCCACTTTTGGGGACAACCTTGGGGACACTCTGGTGCCACTTCTGGTGACATCCTGGTGCCACCCATCTGTCACTGTCCCCTCCCAATGCCACCCACAGGCTCCCAATACCACACTTGAGGTCACCATGGTGCCACCTTTGAGGCCACCCTGATGATGCTCATGGGGACAATCTGGTGCCACTTTTGGGGACACTCTGGTGCCACTTTTGGGGACACCTTTGGGGACACCCTGGTGCCACCCATCTGTCAC
>NW_010341374.1:1295-1655 GCF_000700745.2 Antrostomus carolinensis
CCATCTGTCCCTCTCTGTCCTCCTCAATACCACCCTTGAAGCCACCACGGTGCCACCTTCAAGACCACCCTTGACGAGACCCCTCCTCCCCTCCCTTATGCCACCTCCTGGTGCCTCCCGCGTGTCCCCATCCCCTCGCTGTCCCCCCCTGTCCCCGTGTCCCCACCTGCTCGGCCACCTCGCGCACGGACTGGACGCTGGTGCCGTAGAGGTGGCTGTTGTACTGCCCGGCCTCGATGAACTTGTGGCCCTGGATGTCCTTCTCCATCCGCTCCCGCGACGCCACAAAGTGGTAATCGCGCCCGTCCACCTCGTACTCCCGCTTGGGCCGCGTCGTGTCTGGGGACATTGTGGGGACAG
>NW_010341375.1:0-2163 GCF_000700745.2 Antrostomus carolinensis
ATTTATATTTATATTTATATTTATATTTATAAATCTAGCTACCAGAGAAATATGGGAAGAGCTGAAAGCCATGGATGGAGAAGTCCATCCATGCTGGGCTGCCAAAGGATGCTAAGGAATGATTCTGAGGAAGCTGTGTTGACCACGTCATATAGGACATCCTCTATTTTACGGGTTATCACATTGGATCTGTTGGACCCAGAGGTCTTGTTGAACCTGAGGCTTAGGCCCCCTATTTCCATTGAGACTGCATTATTGATAAAGACAGGTACAAATAAAATTTCTGTATGTCCCAAAAGCTAGTCCTAAGTCAGTGTAGAGTAGATATCCTCTGGGTTCTTTGTGTTTTAAGTTTTCATCCTTATATCAACATCTTCATGCTGTTCTGTTTCTCTGGGGTCATAACTCCATTTTCCAAGTCCAAGATCAAAACCTCTCATTTGAGAACTACTACATTTTGTACTGGTAAAAACCACAAAAGCATGAGTAAATCCTGTCTATCTTACACACTGCAATTGCCTCTGCAGTGTGGATGAATCATTAAGAGGAAAGTTTTATAAATAGTAGAAAATGGCTGTTCGTTTCTAAATTTTCTTCTCACTGAAAGCTGATCTGGCCTGTAGGAATGCATGTGGGCAAATGTACTAATTCCTACACAAGTACGTTTCGGGGTATAAAGCAGCTGTTTGTGGGATTATTCTCTAGATCCAACTTCCCTCTTCTCCCATTTTTCTTTAGAGCAGGATATAAGGCACATTGCGGTGCGCCAGAATCTACAATGGTTGCTTACCATGGGTAATACAAATTGAGTTCCTCCTATATGGGGGTGTCCAGCCCTGTTTGAAGGGAGGTGCCTCAGAGCTGTTGCTTGCACCCTGTGTTTGGTGTGAAGCCGGTGCTGATAGCTGTGAGTGAGCTTTAGCGAGTTGAGGGATTTGGCATTTGCTGCACAGCATCCATCTGCTAATGGGACATTTGCTGTTCGTTTAGGAAAACACAGTATTATACCCTCAATGGAAATCTCTATTTAATACCACAAAGGTCAGAAGAAAAGACTGAGGTTTAGCACATCCTGGATATATTAACATGAAACAAAATGTCGGGCTGATCCCTCCTTCCCTTCCAGATAGAGCTGAAGTCCTGAATCGGTCATATGGGATCTGTGTCTGCAGGTCTGCGGCATTGGACCCGGCCCTCAGCTCAGCTTTCTTGAAGACTAGTGTGTCTTGTGTACAACAGAAGTGAAAATTATACAAACACCTCATCCAAACCTGGCTTCTGCTGAATCATTCCTTAGCATGCTCTGGCAGCCCCGTATGAAGGAAATCTTCTGTGACAGAGAGGTTTTTAACTCCCATTTTCAGCCCACCTTCAAACTTATCTCCTAAATGCTGATTTCTGAAGTGTAAACATAAGTATTTATGCAGATATTTCTCCTCTTGCAGCATGTGAAGTGGGTCACAGGTAGCTCCAGTCCCATGGCAAGTGTGTGCCCTCCTGCAGGCCTGCTTCATGGCAGGGCAGAGAGAGACAGGAGGGAGACATACTCTACTCTCTTACATGATACTTCTTTTCTTCTTCATCTGCTGTTTACTTTAATCTAAACTAAAAATCATCTTGCATGCTTCTGAGCTTGAAAAACAAACCAGGTGCAGATTTTCCAAAGTTTGTTTTCCCTCTGCTGCTGTAAATGTCTAAAGACATGCAGTAGTGCTTCCCAGTGCGTCACTGCCCCAGACTACCCTTTTGCAATGATGAGTTTCTTTTCCAAGGTTTCTGGACAGTTTTATGGATTGGGTGTTATTAAAAGCCTTTGTGCTGTTATACCTGTTTCCCTTCTCTTACAAGAGCAAACTACTTCAGTATAATCGCTATTGCTTTGGAGAAGTTTGCAGGCAGTGTGGAGAGGACTACGTTGCTTTACGTGTACTAATACAGTTAAAAGATGCAACGTGTCTGCATGTACAATCTTTTACCATTAAGTTCACTTGCCTGTTGGAATGAAGCAAAAGTAGCAGCAGTGACCCGCCCTTTAAAAAAAGTGTAGAGAGTACTTTGATATTATTTCACTAACAGCACATTGGAACAAGCCCTTGTCTAGTACCTGATCATCTTACAGCACTTCTCCCTCTTTGGCAAGACAGCTGCTCTAGGGCTCTTCCA
>NW_010341375.1:2197-5292 GCF_000700745.2 Antrostomus carolinensis
AATGGATTCACAGCCTTCCTCCTTTGATCATTTCAAGTGATCTGAATGAGAAAAATGTTCTGAAAAATGGAAGATTTCACATTCCACTCAAGTCAGCCAAAGACACAAAATTCCTTTCATCAGTGTGAGTGTCTGAAATGCAGAGGTTAGGCAGGACAAAAAGTCTTCTACTTTCTCCTTCTAAGACTTTGATTCTTGGTAGTATTTTCTCCAGTGTCAGCAGGAGTCTTTTCAGAGCAGTTTGTTCATCAACTTTTTCCATTTCTGAAGAAAGAGTTCCAACGAAATATTACTGAGCTTTTAGTCTGATGAATGCTCTGCATAAATCTGTTTCTTCAACAGGCATTCTCCTCTGCAGGTCTATCTATTTCCTTCTAACTCCTAATTTATGATGAACATAATGGGAGAATCATCATCTTTTGCTTCCCATCTAACAACAATAGTGTGAAACCATCTTGCACACTGTCGAGTGAGTGCACAAACTCCACTGCAAAAGCATTCACATCAGCTTTGTCCTGGGGAAACTGAAATGCCTAATTTTTAAACCTAGTGAACAAACATGTGCATTGACTCTTGCTCTGAGGGCTGTGTGGAGGCTACAGCTAATAGGTATATCCATCCCTTGATCACAGGGGATGCAATAGATAAGGGAACAGAGCACAGACTTCCAAAGTCCCAGAATATACTTATATAATCAGGCAGTTGGGATCCTGGAGGAAATGAGTCTGAGTCTGTATGATTCTTAGATAACCCAGAGCCTGACCTCGCTCTGTGAATCAGGCAAGTGTCCCGTTGACTTTGGTAAGAGCTTTTGAAGAGATGGGTACAGGCAGGATCTGACTCATCCCGTGCCAGAAGCAGGTAGCGTTACAGCATCTGAGCACTGTTAATAAGGCTAAAATACCCTGAATCTTTCCATGCAACAGCGTCTCAGCAATGTAAGTGATATATCATATATATATATAGATTAAACTATATATAACTGCACAGTCTGTGGTTATATTTTTATAGAGGGAGTTTCTGGTGATTATAAATTAAGATATCAATTCTCATATTACCAAGATCTAAAGATAAAAATATCACTATATAACAAATGCAAATATTGCATGTATTTCATTTTTATGATACTTGAATGCTGGCAAAAATCACAAGCAGATAGTTATTTGCCCAAGTATTTTAACAATCTTAAAATAAGTCTGCTTTTATTCCATTTTATGCTTTTTTTTTGAGCTGATTTTCTTTTGGAGAAATACATGGAGCAGTGCCTGTGAACATTTGTTGTAGTAGGAAGATTTGTGACAATCTTTCAGTGCAAATATACATGTTCCTCATCAAAGTATTTTTTTTCCTTTGGGTAGACAGAAATTTTATGCAGTGATGAAAGCAAAATAGCTAAATTCATGTCTAAATTTGGCTTGCATTTTTACTTATTTATGATAAAAGCATCAACAACAGTGCCATTGTTTTCTTCTATGTTACAGGCAGCTATAAATACATGGGAGAGTTCACTAAGTATTCAAGGTTTCCCTTTAAGATACTCTATGTGATTAGAAAAGAGCTGAAATCTGGTCCCTGGATTTTTGCTCTGGGAAATAACATCATTTAGTTGTGTGATAAAAATTTGTGACCTGTCTGTGGGTCAGCTAAAAATGTCGTTTATACCATCCTGAGGATTCCCTCTGGGGGTCCCCAAGATTTCCAAGTTTTCTTCTGCCAGGTTGATATCAGAAATAAACTGACCTTCACAAGATCTCACAGGTTCAGCGTGTGAAGTACTCGGGGAGAGAGGGGACATGTACAAAAGTCATAAATCAAAATGGCATCTGCAAATGGAAACAGTCACATTTCCTTTGGGCACAGTGGCAGGAATCAGTAAAGACCTTTGGTAAAATAGAGCCCAGTGGTTTCAATAGCATAAATAAACCTCTGGACAAGAGACAAAATCATTACTATTGTCTAGCAAACCTTTATTTGAAATGGAGTATTAATTTCCTATCGGTCTGATTTACTGATACACTCTGAAATGTAGCCAAGTGCAAATTCTCCCCATTTCTTAAGTTGGTTTCCTGGTGGTTCACCTACACAGGCACTTTAAGGATAGAGATGAATGGAAAGGGTTGTATGGATGATGCAGATCAATGGCTGTCTGGAGCATATGACTAAGAGGTAAATGCCTTTCCTTGCCACTCTGAGACAACCCATAAAAATGTGTGTCAGTCCAGCCTCGCAGCCTTGCTAGTGTGGCTGCAAGTGAGCTGGCTGGGAGTCACAGCAGCAGAAATACACTGGCATAAGGGAAGGCAGTTGCTTTTCACAGGCTCAGTGTGAGCAAGGAGCATCTACAGCACCATGGAGCTCAGGTGTTTGCAGCTGGTAACCTCAGCACGGCCCCACTAACTTGTGCTCTCCTCTCCTGGTGTGACCCTGAGCCACAGTGGGTAACCAACCCAGCAGTGAAGCACTGCGTCTGGTGGTCCTTGGGTGCTCACCCCCTGAAGGGCAGAGGACCAGCAGAGATGATGGATGATGGTTGCATGGACTGCAACCCATGGCTCAGCCCTGAAGGGTGCAGGAGAAGGCAGGGATGATCCTTTGGGAGCTTCATGGGAGTGAGTGGATATCCCTGAAGGGCAGCACAGGGAATATGAGCTGTGGATACTCTCAAGCCCTTCCCCAGCCCCTCCATCTGCCTTAAGGGGAGAAAGGCAGTCCGTATCTTTTCCTTCTGCCCTTTTATATAGGCACAAGAAGTCTCAGCCTATATCCCTTCAGGCATCAAGGGGCAATGCATTTCGCAGGAGCAAAGGGATTTAGGATGCCTCTGGAAACATGGGTTCAGCCGTGAAGGGTTTGACAGAATTACATCTAAATAATCAACGAAAGCCACAGCACCGCTCCTACAGGAGCCTCTTGACAATGGTTTGGCTGCTGCCCTCCACCAGGTCCCCCCTCTTTGCTGGTTTTTGAGGCACACTGGATTTCCGTGCTGGCCAAAGAGCTGGGGGGAAGAGAGAGGCGAGGTTTTGCAGAGGAACCCAGACAGGCTTTCAGGCTTCCCCCTGTCCCGGGGTGTCGGGGGCACAGCCCAGCCCAGG
>NW_010341376.1:0-3501 GCF_000700745.2 Antrostomus carolinensis
CCAATCCCCAACATTCTCTGATTCTGTGATAACTGAGAGATATATATGTGTACCAAAAAAAAAAAAAAACAAACATATTGTAGGATCTTTTAAGGTGAAGAACACAAAATAAGTATAGAAGATGAGATCATTTACCTCAGCGTCACAAAAGGTTGCTGTTTAAGAATCAGCTGCAGCAGGGAGGATTTGTTGGGGCTGTGCTGTTGCCGTATTGTTTCATTTATCTGCCCTCCTTCCTAATAAAATGTGTCAGTACCGTTGTATGTTAGTTTGGTTTCCTGTCTCTCTCTTTCTCCTGCAATATTCTAGTTGGAGACAGGATTGCAGCCCTGGGAACCTCTGTTGCGCACATGTCTGTGCGCTGCTCACGAAGAGGCAATCGCTGTAACACATAAATATGTGCACTCGCCCTCCAAAGACATATAAACCATATTTGAGCTGTGAGGCTGTACAAACACGAAGCAATGCTGATGACGACACGCAAACCACAAGAGGGAAGCTTGAGTGGCTCGATCTTTTTAGAACCTGGAAATGTTTGCGTAGCCTTGTTGCTCGGCTGTGTTTCTTGCTTGGTAGACAGATAAGTAGGTAGGTAGGTGTTGGAGACTTCAATGAAACGCTTTCTTCAGCTCTATCTGTTCAATCCCAGCCTGTTGTCCAGTTTTTTAGCTTAAAAGTGCAGTTTTCTAGTTCTCTCCACCTTGCTTCTTACAGCTGTAAAAAAACGGATTGAGGTTGTGACCCGAGGAGCAGCAGACACAATCTGGTTCTCAGCCTACAGAGGTTCTTGTGTTGGACAGTGTGCAAGGAGAGCTGTGCATCGCAGAAAAGAGATGTCTGTATGTTATGTGATTACGTGCAGCTTTATAATCAGTGCCTTCCTGCACCAGAAGGAGTTTCAGGGAATCTTGGGTTGTGTATGGAGTGAAGCTGGGCATGATTATGGCCAGAAAATACATTGCTGTGCTATAAGGAAGACACTGAATGAGTCTTTATTTACTTATTTATTTTTAATAACCAACTTTCAGATTTATTTTATTTTCTTTTATGCTACTTCCTTTATCAGATTTGCATTCTCAGACCACTGGAGACAACAATTTGTTCTAAATTCTCGTATCATTTTTCTTTCTGTATGTTTCACATGTTAAAACCATCCTGCAGTACTCCAGCTGTAAACAGCAATCTTTTATTTTTGCCATGACCCCAGTAAAAGTTGTAGCGTTCTTTTCCTTGTCTTCTGATAATTAGGGAGAAATTAATTTGCTAAAGCACGATTTCACATAGATGAAATTCATCATGAAATGTTGCTTTCAGATCGTGTAAATTTGAGATTATGCATCTTCAGGGTGTAGTGGGGCTGAGGACTGGCCCGTTCTTTGGACAAAGCGGTGGGTTGTTGAGGCAGAATCAAATCAGTGTTGTTTCTACAGCCAGTCAGAAGCGATGTATACGTGGTTGTTAGTATGTTATCAATTAATGTATCATGAAGTAGAGGATTTGAGAGCGTGTGTTATATTATCTGTGATTTCCTGTGGTAGGGATGCCGAGATTCATGTTGCTCACAGCAGCCAGATGGAGTTAAGGTTGGTCCTGCCTCTGTCTAAGGCACAAGCCTGTGTCTCGGTAAAGTTACAACCATGAGTATTTCCAGACAGCTGGAGCTGGGGACCGTGTCCTGGCTCTGTGACAGGGAGAAGAGAGGCTTTAAGAAGAGTACCCACCACATAAGAGTACCCACCACATAAGAGTACCCACCACATGCTGTACGGTGAGACACGCCGAGTGTCACGGGCTGGCAAAAACTGGTTACTGGGCTTTGTGTCATGTAAGGGCAGGAAGATTTTTTTTTTTTTTTCCCTGTGAATTTGGAGCAGCATTTGATCTGCGTGTCCTTTCAGAGTTTCGCAGAGAAGTGTGACTGCATCTTTAATTTCCCCTGGGTACAACTGCCAGAAATAACTTGTGCAACGCTCCGGCCTCGGAGCTGCCCCTCTAACCCAATTCCCTGCTCTGCCGGGTGATAGCAAGTGGTGTCTCTGTCTCATCTTCCCAAAGGAGATGCAGTGGCATCTGAACCACAGTAACTTATCCCTCTTCTGGGTCACTACAAAGCTCTTTGGCTGATGGACTGGGTCAGACTGGGCTGGACTGTCAGCTGTCATGTTTTTCTTTTAATGATTTGCAAAATATTCGTTATATAATTCTGTCCCTCCTTGTGTTTGTGAAAGGAGATGACTGCTTACATGCTTCACTGATAAATGTCTTACATTTGGTTGCGAATTCCTTTAGAAGAGATTTTGCTTTTGAACCACGTGCATCATAAACTAGAGGGTAAAGACAGGGTAAATCATTCCTTAATTTTTGCTGAATATGTTATATGTGACTTTTCACTTGTTCAAGCGCTGAGAAGGAGAGCAGAGACAAAAAAAGAGCACAAAAAATTGCCAAAACTAGTCAGCTGGGGTTGTGTGGGAATGTGTGTTTTATTGTTTGGGTTGACTTTCTACTGGCAAAATTGCTAGCTAGTTGGGACGTTTCTTTCTGTGAGACCCATATTTTAACACAACTTCTCCTGTTGTCACCTAGCAATGCAGGGTATCTCTTCCCTTACTGACAGGACAGCAGGTACCATCCCTGCAGGGCTTGTGCTTGGAAGATCTTGGAGCCTGGCAGTTCCTAGATGTTGCATTTGTAAAATCAGATTTGGGTAAAAAAAGCTGTTTTATAATGGCTTCATTAACACCCTGCTTTGATTTAAAGAAAGAAAAAAAATTAAAAGGAAAATGTTCTTAATTGTAACAGCCGGATTAAAATAACCCCTATATATTTGCATATTGTTCATTCACTGTTTGTTTCTCTCCGTACAATGAAATGTAGACTAAGTTTGAGTGCAAACCTGTCTTGGAGAAAATTTTGTTTGGTGTCAAATCCTGTAAATTCCATCTAGAGAGAGTTCCTTAAGCAAATAATGACTAGATTTAAGGGACTAAAAATCCTATAGACACTTTTGAACGGAGGCCTTTTCATCTTAGAATACAAAGAATTAATTCCTCTCAGTCCCTAAAAAGAAGCACAACATTTGCTCTTCTTTCCAACTTGGCAGCTAAATGAAGGTGGTGCAGTCAAAAGGAAGTGGCTACGAAAAGATGAAGCATATTGGTTGTGAATCTGCCAAAGGTGGCCAGCTGTATTGCTATTTTCAGCTAATTCCATGCACTTAGTCAGAATTTTCGCTTAAGTTAAAGACAAAAGGTATATTTAGTGATCATTAAGTTCTCCTCTATAAAGGGTTTTGTTCCATGGTTGAGTAGTGGGGGTGGCAGAGAAGCAGAAAGTAGCCAGCTAACCATTATTGTGTCTTTTTCTTCCTCTGCTGAAATATATCGGGTCCCTGTGACCTCTGGAGGTTTTAATTTGTACTTTGGGATAAATGCCTCTCTTGGCAGAGCAGTGTCATTCCAATCCTTGACTTTTTCTCTTTGGTGGGATTATTTTGGAAAG
>NW_010341376.1:3541-6956 GCF_000700745.2 Antrostomus carolinensis
GAGTGAGCCATTGGATCGACGTGAAAGGGGAGCACTGTACTAATGCTCCTGTGAAAGCTACTGATACCAAATGCTCGAGCTGAATACCCTGGAAGTGAAACTACCCATCTGGGTATCCTGACTCTGGCCAGTGTGAAGGTACCTGGTGTTAAAAGGCTGCTGGTCATGCTCCTGGTTTCTCCAGTTTTTGGAAATCTACTTTGCAAGCCTGTTTCTGAAGGAAAAAGAAGATAGAAACCAAATAATCAAGGTTCTCACCACCAGGACATGCAAAATTTTAAAGTTTCCCTGAGACTTAGAGGAATTAAAAAAAAAAATTGGGGGGGGGGAAGCAAGCAAGAAGTGGTGGATTTGGGTTTAAAAGGGCAACTGGGAAAGTATATGTACAGTTTTTATTTATTAAAAAAACCCTGCTAAATCATTAAAAAATAATTAGGTAATAGGCATTCCTACAGTCATGCCTGTTGGGTTTTATTCCCACATTTAGTGTCTTTATCTTTGCCTTAAATTCTGTGAAGGGATACTTTCCCACTGTCCTGAGCTTGGAAAGCACCTTCTAAATTTTGAGCCCTACAAAATTTTAGGCATTCTCAACTCACAGTAGGGTGCTTTAAAATGGCCTGGAAAAGATCAGGTTTGTGTTATGGGCTAGCAAATTCCTTTTACAACACTAGCAAGTTGATGAGACAGTTGCCCAGAGAAGCTGTGGATGCCCTCTCCCTGGAAGTGTTCAAGGCCAGGCTGGATGAGGCTTTGAGCAACCTGGTCTAGTGGAAGGTGTCCCTGCTGATGGCAGGGGGGTTGGAACTGGATGAGCTTTAAGGTCCCTTCCAACCCAAACCAGTCTGGGATTCAAGGCAGCTGCTGCAACCTGTTGGCCTCAGTGAAGGTGAGTCACAGCACCCTGATCCTGCAGAATTAAGTCATTCTGGTGATGCCCTGGCATCCATCCTGCTGTTCTCCATCAAATGGACCATCCTCAGCTGAGCACTGGGATGCACTTTTGACTTTGTTCCCACAAGGGCATGTAAAAAAGGAAACTGCCTCCCCCATGCAGCAGCAGCAGCAGCACGATAAATACCCTGGCATGTCTCCATCCATAAACTCTGCTATAATCTTGCAATTTATAATTCTGTTGTTATTTGTCAAGAAAACCACAAGCAAATCTTTTGTAAAGGAATGTGAAACGCTGAACAGGGAAAGGCCAAACCACCGATACATTCCAGGAGGATATTTTGTTTTTAGGAGATTTGTGTTGATCGCCTGGCACCAGAAGCTGAAATGGGTGATCCGTGGCGTGTCTGAAGCGTGACCAAGAGCGTTTGCGCTCTGCTGATTTATTCTGCAGAGGTGCAGGTTTGCTTAGCGTTGCCCTTAGCGCTGCTCTGAGCTGTTGCAATGTTTCTGCCTTCTTAATTAGTAGTCTGTGGTCCTTAAGGTTGATTCTGGACCTTAAGGTGGGGTTGAGGAGATGCCCCGCATCTTGTGGGACAGGACTGTAGGAATTGTTTGACCTTCAGAGTGTTCATGGACGTGTTTGCTGAATGAGCACATCACTCCCGTGCATTTTCGGTTATGGATACATCCCTTGAAGGTATATAGGATGTGTTTGACAGCCCTACCAGGAGAACAAATATTGGGATAACATTGGTTAAACCTTTGCAGAATAGATGTGCTGAACTAGTTAAAATTGGTGAGTAAAGTGCATGTATATTCATTTCAAGTTGTTATTTTATTGTATTATACTAGAAGTGAGTGTTAGACAGTTTGGCATTCTCTAATAGTTGGTTAGCAAAGTCTTTTCCTCCCATCAAAAATATCTTTCCAGTTGGATCGCCTTCTGTTTATTTGTTTGCTTGTGTTTTGATCTTGAAAGACAAAATAGCTGTTTGTGCACAACAAAATAACTGGATATAGTTTCTCAAAATGTGTGCTTCCAGGGTAGTGTATCTGCCTTCTGCAGTCTTTCCTGGGTTTAAAGCATAGTGATGACAAAACTACTCTTAGCATGGGCAAGGCAGACTCTGTGGACAAACTCGTGTGGACCCAAGGTGGCTTGGGGAAGAACGTGTTCCTGCCAGGCAGCACTTGAAGCAAATGGCTGAATATGAGAACAGACAGATTTTCTTCCTTTGCTGCAGCAGCTGGAACCAAAATTAATTTTAAACAGCTCCCTTGCCTTTCAAATCTGCGATGTGGCTGCCTTGACTTAGAAGATCTGAGAAAACAAGCTTTAAAAAACACAAAGCATTGTTTCCAGTAACGAACCATCAATTGGTCCGTCATGGTTTTCAGTTGTTTCCGTGATTATGCTTGTGAAAGAGATTAAAATACTTCTCTTTTATTATCAGCAAAGTGAATTCCCCTGCTACCCACTTCTGACAGAGCGTGCCTGGCGTGGCTCTGCTCTGCCTTGTCCTTCATTTTCTATTTCCCCACGTGCCTATTCCCATTCGAGCTGGTGTGTATGTGGCAAAATCTGTTGGAATTCAGTATCTTCGTGATGGGTTTAAATTTGCAGATTTCTCACTTCTTCCAGACTCGCTATAATTGTCTGGAGAGCTTTAAGAATAATTGCTGCTTCTGTTTTTATGAATAATTTTTGGAGCATTGTTCATGTTAGTAAAACCACAGAGTATATCAGTGAAACCTTGCTCTAAAATGCAGTCTATGGGGTCTTTTTTTTGTCTTTTTTTTTTTTTTTTTGCTGCTGCTGTTGTTAGTGTGTTCCTTCCTGTCTACTCTATGAAAGCAATTCTGTGGTCAGGAATGAAAAGGCTGAAATTCAGGAATGACAGGCTGAGAGAGTTGGGGCTGTTCAGCCTGGAGAAGAGAAGGCTCCAGGGAGATCTTATAGCGGCCTCCCAGTACCTGAAGGGGCTACAAGAAAGCTGGGGAAGGACTTTTCATAAGGGCAGTTAATGACAAAGCAAGGGGAAATGGGTTTAAACTGAAAGAGGGGAGGTTTAGATGAGATATTAGGAAGAAGTTTTTCACTGTGAGGGTGGTCAGACACTGGAACAGGTTGCCCAAGGAAGTTGTGTCTGCTCCTCCCTGGAAGTGTTGAAGGCCAGGTTGGATGAGGCTTTGAGCAATCTGATCTAGTGGAAGGTGTCCCTGCTGATGGCAGGGGGATTGGAACTGGATGATCTTTAAGGTCCCTTCCAATCCAAACCATTCTATGATTCTATGAATGCTTATTCTTTCGTATTTGGGTCTGTCTTTTGATTTTTTTTAAGCAAGGTATTTTTTGTGTTGTGGGGCAGTAAGTGAATACGTTTTATCAGTGCCTTGCTACACACTTATTTCACATTTTTGCATGTGGAAAGAATGTGAAGACAAAATATGGACCTGATGTTACTTTCAAAATCATTTTTGCATACTCACTGCCTATGGTGTAAGTTTATTCCCAACC
>NW_010341376.1:6990-8185 GCF_000700745.2 Antrostomus carolinensis
CAGAGCATATTGAAAACAAGGATTGTGCACGCTTTGCGTTGTTGTTGATTAATTCGTGATCAGTCGAGGAATCTTACATTTGAAGAACCCATTTTGAAGAGGTGCTGGCTGCACTCCCCCTGCATGAAGCAATAAACTCTCCCAGTCCCTGAGACCCGACACAAGGCTCTCCTTCACTGCCTGCAGGCAGGAGGTAACGACAGCATTTAAAAACCACAGAGCTCGGTTCAACCCCTTCCCATTTCAAGTCACAAACCAAATTTATTAGATGCTTACGGGGTGGAGGAGCCTTCCTGCCCCTGTCCCTGCTGGGGCTCGGGAGGGTGGCATGGGGCTGGCAGGGCTCTTCTAGCTCTTGTTGGCAGAGATGCTGCTCCAGCATCATGTCACTGCCCGGGATTCTGGCTGTGCCTCCTGTAATTAACAGCACAAGGTCCACATTCTTAGCTTGGGATGGTTTTGAGGGAAGGTTAATGCTGCCCAGGCCCATAAACTTATTGCTAATGAAGTGTTTGCAGTAATATAGCAAGCAGCTTAAGCGCGTGGGTTCAGCAAACAAAGTGTGGTGGAAGCCCTTATATAATTAGCGTTAATGTTTGGTACCAAACACCCCATCGACAGTATCAGCTGACTTATCTCATTATGAGCTGTAGCTGTTTTGTGAGTCTAATAAAACATGAATTTTTAAGACAGGGTAGTGAGAGTAAGAGGAAAGCGTGAAATTAGATTAGAGTCTATAAACATAAACTCTGGCTTCCCTACCCCTGTCCAAAGCAGCGTTCAGGCTTCTCTTTTACAGAGACCACGGGCTTTGTTTTTGAGCAGTAAGAGCCAGAATAATATCATCCTGGGAAAGTCCTTCTGTCAGTCCCTTAAAGAGTTGTATTTCTTCAATTTCCTTTACTGAAATCTGGGGCATCTGACTCAACTATAGAGAAAGATTTAACTGAGCAATTATTTAGTGTTTTGAAATCTTGAGAATCCTGCTCTGAAAGGATGAGTGTCAGTCCGATCTCCGTGGCTTCCATAACACCAGTGACTGCGTGGCTGCTGTCTCCCTCTTCTTCCTGCCGTGTTGGAAGACAAAGGTTTGTCTGTGGAAAGGAGAGGGGAAACGATAAGCACTGACTAGTCCAGCAGTAAGAGCCAAACCTTCATTTGCAGAAGGATGAGGAGAATCCAGCGGTCCTGAATG
>NW_010341376.1:8404-11253 GCF_000700745.2 Antrostomus carolinensis
ATAAATATATATATATATGTATATTTTTATTTAGAAAGTAAATAAAACCTCGGGCAGATTAAGGAATGCTGTGCATGCTCCTGGAAGAAATGGAGTAATTTCTGAAATCTGGAGCATGACATAAAGTCGATGCGAAGAGATGGGATTGGTGAGGAGGAGGAAGGGCTCAGGCTGGTCCCTGCACTCATCAGAGCCTTTCAACAAGGCAGGAATGAGCACGCCGTAGAGTTGTCGGACGTCTGAGGTTACCTGCTGTGAAAGAGCAGATTAGCATGCTGTGGTATTTTGTTTGTGGTTTTGAAAAATTACCATATCCGGATAGCAAGCCCTTGTATAGAAATATACTGCTGTTTCTTCATGAGATCGTTTCCTTCATCCTGAGGTGTTTATAAGAAAATCTAGTGTTCTCCCCGAGATGGGGTTTACTGAGAACTGTCTTCATTCATAAAGTGAAGAAATTTATGGAATTATCTTTTAATTTATTTTTTTTTTTTAAAGCAACCTTGAAGTCTGTAAATCTGTGATGTTTTCACAACAGGAGGATTGACAGATGACTAACTGGATTTCCTCTTCGCTTTTTACAACATTTTAATAAATGCTGAATAATTTCCATAGGATGAGTTGTTTTCATGCTGCCGAGTTAGTTCAAGTGGAAAAACGCCTGGTATCGGTAACCGTAGCTGGTATGTGCAGTGCCTCATCATCTCTTGAGTTATATTTAATAGAAATACTGTAGGGCAGCCATCCTCTTGTCAGTCCTGGCTGTCCCTTAGGCTGTTCCTTCTGCCATGAGAATACCTGCAAGCGCTCTCTCAATTCCCACAACCTCTGACACATCCTGGGCGCAAAGCTGGAGGCACAAAGCACCCTGTTCATCCTGACCTTACTCCAAGGTGCTCCAAGAACCAGCTGTCTCCTTCAAACCCAGAGTGACAGTGTATGTCCTCTTGAGCTGGGATGATGGGTTTAGCTCCCTGGCTTCTTACTATGGAATAATCTCCTCTTCCTTATTGAAAAAAAAAAAATAAAAAAATCTGAATTTTGCATAGAAATGTCTATGAATTTTAGATTAATTTTCAGTTTAGATTATTTTTCAGTTTTGCCAAAGTTCTTTGTTCACAGAATCGCAGAATGTTGGGGATTGGAAGGGACCTCAAAAGATCATCCAGTCCAACCCCCCTGCCAGAGCAGGAACCTAAATGAGATCACACAGGAAGGCGTCCAGGCGGGTTTTGAATGTCTCCAGAGAAGGAGACTCCACACCCTCCCTGGGCAGCCTGTCCCAGTGTTGTTGTGTTCTTCAGCAAAACGATTTGTTGTTTTGCTCCTTCATGATATATCACCTATGTAGAAGTGAAATGTCTTGATTACATTTGATAAGCCAACTCAATTGAGCTGACGATGGGAGAGAGTTACTTTTCCACCATTAGCGATGCAGATCCCAGTAGCAGATGCCTCAGGAGTGTTTGTGACCCTCAACGACAGGGGTACTTCAGTTGTTTCAGCAGCAGTGTGGCAGTGGCACGGTAGTGTTCTGTGTTACATGTGGAGAACATGCAGAGAAACTTTCTTTTTCTCCTCTCCCAGTGCTTGGCTGGAGGGAATAACAACCAGAGGTTGCTTGCTGCATTTTTCTGGTAGTTGCTAGATAACTTTTGCAGTCAGGTTTCTTTTTTTTTTTTCTTCTCCTGTGGGTTTAGGTAGTCTTAGGGGATGTTGTCAGTCAAAAAAAACACTCCTAGGGAAGCACAATCTGTAGTAACTGAAGGTGGAAAACAAACACAAGACGCAGTTGTAGCTGTTTGAGCATCATCTCCGCGTTGTTTTGTGAAGGTAAGGGAAGGATTGTGTGTGCATGTCCGTTTGTTTGCTTCTTAGTACTTAATTTGAGGTTTCTAAATGTATTATTATATGAAGGTAAAGTATCTTAAGTTTGGGTGTTTGTTGTTTTGTTTTTTTTTTTTTAATTTAAATTCAGAAAGCTCACGTTATTGAGTGAAAGTTAAATAAGTTAGTGTGTTTTGGAATATTTGTTAAGCATCATATGTGCTGTAGAGCCTCCAGGCATTTTAGGAATAAGCTACTTTCCAGGACCTCTGATGACATCCAGATAATACATGATATTGGCCAGAGGTAAAGCTGCCTCTTTTTAATAAACTGTTGCAAATTTCCACTACTTGCCTTGGAGAAAACCTGTCCTTTGGGAAATGGAAATTTATTTGGGATTCATTCCAAGATACGGTTATGTTCAAACCTTTTCTTCAGTCTGGAAAGCAACACAGAAAGCAAGAAGAATATAATTTTAATGAGTACAAGATGTCTGCAAAGTGCCTCTCCAAGTTCATCAGTAAATGAACTGTCCCAAGCCCGACAGCAGGACAGTTTGTGTGTCACAATTTGGCATTTTTGCTGTTGCTGAAATGGGTGACATGGGTCAGATTAATCAATTGCTTTGGCCCGTGGAGGTGTCTGGTGAGACCAGAGCTCATGGAGAGGGGAGGTGGGATGGAGAAGGGGAGGTGGGATGGAGAAGGGTGAATCTTGGGGTGGGAAGAAGGGTGTAGCAAGGGGAGGAGGAGAAGGGTGAGGACAGGCAGAGAAGTGAACCTGCCCATTTGGCAGCAGGGTGTTATGGCCTTGAGGAGCTTCATCCTGAGGCTTTTGCCTGGCTTGAATTTGGGGTATGACACATGAAATCCATTCATTTGAGGGTGCTCACTGGACCTGATGGCCAGCCCGTTGCTGTCTCTGTGCACGCCAGCTATTCCCGACATCCTTGCTGCATCCTGCAGCGCGGGGCGCAGGAGGGGGAAGGATGCCACGGCAGAACTAGCCATTTCCAGTTGTCA
>NW_010341376.1:11273-13656 GCF_000700745.2 Antrostomus carolinensis
TTGAGGACGGGGCGGGGGGAAAGTAGAGCAAATTTTTTGTTGTCGCCTGCTTGCATTAATGAGAGGAGTTGCGAGGCGCCTGTGTACGAGTTTAGATTTTGCTAAGCCAACTGATCTGTAAAAGCAGAGAGTAAATCCATTTTCCCCCCACCACTTTAGTAATTGGCAGAAGGCAGAAAGTCATTGTTGACTGAGAATAAACAGATTTCAGGCATTCCTAGACTGAGAAACCTGCTTAGCTTTCTAAAATCGGTCTCCCTGGTGCTCTGCTAAAAGCTTAATTGGCTGACATTTTGTATGTGAGAGATTTACTCTGCTGGCCTAAATTGAGTTATTTTGTGTAAATGTTTTTGTGAGGTTTATAAAATACTCTCCTCAGAACATACATGTGTGTGTAAACTCTGGACTGTTTCTTTTGAAAGAGTAATAACGAGTACTAGATGTTGTGGCTTTGGCATACAGAGGATAATTTAATGTGGAATTCAGTTTACGCTTTTAGTTAACCTCGTAAGGGATTTTGTTGGTTAAAAACTAAATATCTGCACTTTTTTTTTCCCCTGCAAAAACAGCTGCTAAGATACAGCCTTCCTGCAATTACGGAAAAGGATGGCTGTGCTGGTCGTGCCAAATTTTGGGGAGGGATAACCACGCACACATCTTAAGGATGACTTTCTAAACTGCATGAGCAGAGGGGCGTTGCTGTACGAGGTACGATGCAAGGCTGTGGGAGCACTTGGATCCTTCAGGAGGTCCCAGGTCTCATTAGGAAGGAGTTAATGTTGTCACAAGCCGTGCTTTGACCGTGCTTCCACCATGGCCAGACTGTCTCCTCCTCTCTTCCTTACAGTGCTCGAAAGTCATCTCACACACTTCCTTGCTCTGTTTTTAGTATGTTGTAATTAGTATTTTCATTCAAGCTTTAAAATTCCTTGGAGATTTGCCTAGGAGAGGTCTGTGCACTTTTAACCCAACTGCAGAACAGGGATCTGCATCGTATTAACCGTGAAATTTGCAGGTCAGCTTTGGAATTTCAATATTTGGTGTTTATAACTTGCTGCCTGGTTTGGACTCTTTTGTTTTGCATTAATTTCCACCTCTTGTGCTCCCAAATGTGACTGTGTTTCTCTCCTTTTTTTTCTTCTTTTTTTCTTTTTTTGTTTAATTTTTCCATTGCATTCGAACACTTACTCGATCCAAATAGATGAACTTTCTTGGCAGGGATGAGCAGAGCTGCAGAGTCGCTACTTGGGGCTGTGCTGGTGATCTGGAATGAGTTTTAAACATTAAAGCTTGTTTACTTTCAGATTTGACAAGGGCTCCCCTTGGACTTTTTTTGCATGTCGTTAGTACAGTAGATGTCTAGTACAGTAAAGCCCCTCCCAAAGCTGTAGGTGTCCAGCGCTCCAGGCTGATGCCCTGAGGATGGAGAAGCCTAATTTCTTAGGGAAATGGAGCACGTATGGTGGCTCAGTCTGTGCCAGCCTGCTCCAAATAGCTTTTAAACTTGTCCTCCAGTTCCTAACCAGAAGAGAATTAGGAGTCCTTCAAATAATTCATAGAATCCTAGAATGGTTTGGGTTGGAAGGGACCTTAAAGCTCATCCAGGTCCAACCCCCTGCCATCAGCAGGGACGCCTTCCACTAGACCAGGTTGCTCAAAGCCTCACCCAGCCTGGCCTTCAACACTTCCAGGGAGGAGCAGCCACAGCTTCTCTGGGCAACCTGTTCCAGTGTCTCACCACCCTCACAGTGAAGAACTTCTTCCTAATATCTAATCTAAACCTCCCCTCTTTCGGCTTAAACCCATTTCCCCTTGTTTTGTCATTAACTGCCCTTATGAAAAGTCCTTCCCCAGCTTTCTTGTAGCCCCTTCAGGTACTGGGAGGCCGCTATAAGATCTCCCTGGAGCCTTCTCTTTTCCAGGCTAAACAGCCCCAACTCTTTCAGCCTGTCTTCATAGGAGAGGTGCTCCAGAGAAATTCACCATTTCTCTGTTTTTTCTGATGGAAATGAGCTACAGAGATCCCAAACTGGTGGCCCGAGAGCAGAAAGGCAGGCAAAGCTCAGCAGCTATCTCCATATTGGGATGCATCCATCCTTCCCGCCCGGCAGCCAGGAGACCTGGCAAGGGATGGAGGGAGGTGACATTGCTGCAGGCAGAGGAGCAGAAAAGGTTTGGGAGCACAAGCCATGCAGCCAGGGGAGAGCCCTGCTCCCCTCACACAGCAGCCCCAGCTCATGACCCCCTTTCTGTACCCCCCTGTTAAACTTCGACCAGACTTTATTCAGATGTGGGAGTCGGTAGGATTGGAAATGTCCAGCATGGTTGTAATACTGGTTGTTTTATTTAACATTAAGACTATTTTAGGAGGATGTCTGGGAAA